>NW_010268963.1:20117-63367 GCF_000690775.1 Eurypyga helias
GGTTTGGACTGTAGGATTTCTCCCCATATCTGAAGACTAAATTAAATTTGCTTAAACTGTCACATATAATGAGAATATTTTCTGAGGTACTGTGATAAAGAAGGGATCATTATGAGCCACTGCAGGAGAGATTATTGCTGTGATTCATGTTGGAGCAAATACGTGGGAGAAGCATACTTAGAGTCCCATAAATTATGGGAGACACATGCATCGTTCCACCTGAAATACTCAACAGCTCCACATTTATGATGAAGATTATAATACAGTCTCTTCCAGGCAGGCAAGCACAAGCTAAAACTACTCGTGTTGAACCACCCAGATACATGCCAGGAAGGATCCACATGGTACATCATTATGGCACACCAGTGCTGTGCCTACATCAATATACCTCACCTGTCAAGAGTGTTTTATAGATTAAGCAGAGCACTGGACTAAATGCGGCTAGATACGTCCAAAGTGTTGGTTTCCAGCTGGGTGCTTATGGCATCAGCATAAAAAAACTTGCGCATATGTATGTGCAAAAGACCATATCTGTACACACAAGGGTGAAAAAAAGTTCAAACACAAGGATTTTAAGCTTGAGGATCTCTATGGATATTTTTCCAAGTGGAACAACATGTCATGTCCTAGCCAAGCTGACAAACTGAGTATGCTAGAGTGTTTAACCTACCAAACAGGGCAATCTCTACAGCAAGACTTGTGGAGTAAAATAGGAAGAAATAAAATAAGCAGATAAATGGTGACCAAATATTATGGTACAGGCCCTGAAGGAAAAAGAACTAAATTATTAGGAAAAAAACCACAGAAATATATAAGAAAAGAAATTAAAGTAATAAGGAAGTAACCTGAGGTAGGCAGATACATGTGTGGAGCTGTACAAAATGCATGTGTAAAAAAGAAAAGATCCAGGGCACATATCCACATATGGCAGAAATTCTGGTATTACAGACAAGTGAGAAAAGAAGAAACAACTCTGCTGAATATCAAAGTATGCATTTACAATTAATACTGAAAAATAGAGAAGATAAAGAGAAAAGTAATGGGGAAAGCTATCCAAAAATTAAATTATATTTTGGATAATCACAGAGAGGTTTTAAATCTATAAAAAAAGTCATTTTGGCAGCATGTGGAATTTAGACAAATGTTGGAATTTACATATCACCAACCCAACAGCGATTAGAGAGATGAGGGAGTTCTGGGCAAGCATCCGGAAATTTGCAGCAACCCTCCAAAAATACAACCAGCCAAAGCAGGAGTCATAGCTCTTTGAAGGACAGCTGTCTCTCAGGTCCAATCTGTTTTCAAGCTTACCTCTTCACTGCTCCAGAGAACTAGAGTTAGGCTGGGCATAGCTATAAAAGCTGACCTCCCAACCCCCTCCTATCCTAGTCTGAACTAACAGAATGTATTCTTTCCTCTGTCTAGTGGGTCAGCCAAGACAGAACTGCTTGGAGATGGTCTGGGATTTGTAATACTAAATGAGACAACTTCTTGGACAGTTACGAATAAATCACTCAAGTCCAAGCTCTTCTGCCTCTCTATGTGGAGAATTCTTTATCAGGGAACGGTATCAGATAAGTCACCTTTATTCATTAAGCTTCACTCAGCTTCCTTAATTAATATTCTGAATATTCCTGGCAGATTTTCTCCACACTATAATTATAGATGGATCTAATAATAATAAAGTTTATTAAAACCTCCCTTTGTGGTGGCAAATTACCTACTTCAAGCAAAATGCAGGTATCTTCTTATCTCTTAGCGGGCATTTCTTATTGCTGTTTTACTCATTATGGTTAAAACATCCCCTTCTAAAGAGATGGTCAGGCTGAAAGACTATCAGGAATCAGTTTTGGTGGTTCCTACCTTTTAATTGCTTCAGTCTTTTACAATCTCATTTAAATGAAGGTGTGAGACACTCGCCAACCTAATTTCTCTAGCTGAGAAGCTCCTCACAGACACCACATGGAAATATTTAGTGTTTCTGTAAACAAAAGTTTTTGTTCTGGGGAATTAATTTTCCTCTTCCCTGCAGTAGGGCCTCTTTTCTTCTTTTTAATCTATCTCCTACTACTTGTTTCTTTTTTGCTTTTGTACTTGGAGTTAGGCTTGATAAATTATTGAACTCAACTTTTTATTTATGTTTTTTTCAAGAGTTTATGTCTGTTTTTTCCCTCTTGCTAAACTTTTTCCTTCATTATTTCCTTTTGGATGGTATCAGTTTTTTCATTTTCTGCTGTTTTCAGAAGCAAGCTCTCTCATTGAAAATGCAGTTATTGGCTGTTGCTTCTTTAAAAAAATTTCTCTTTGTCCCTACATCAATACTCTACCTGCAAAGACAACAGAACCATAAAACCTCCTAGGTCAAATAGGCTTTGAAAATGCTCATCATAGTGGGGGGAAAAAAAAAAGAGTAGATTGCTGTTCTTTGGAACTTTTATATACATAAAAAGGCAAACCTTAGCACAAGAGGAGGGGAGCAATTTTTAACAGTGTGACATAAAACAAAATAAGCAGCCCAAAAAACTGTGAGAGTTCTATAGAACTGACAAACTATGTAACTTAAACAGGAAGGTGACTCAAAATTTCTCCTTGGCTGGTTTTGCAGTTCTACCTGTTAGCTTGGAATACTGCATATGTTGGTAAACTGAAAAATAATGATGTGTTATTTTGACCAACCGATTTTATTGTATTTTCTGTTTGGCCTTATTTTTGCAAGAATTCTTACAGATCTGATCATACACTGAGAGTTACCTATCTGTAGATATGTGATATCCTCACATATATGAGGAAGGCAGCCAACAAGCTCAATAGGTGTAATTTTCACAGGGCGTTATAAAAGGGCCTACATGAGAATCCTGATTTTAAAATAAAGATAATTTATTTTGCTCGCTTCTTTTTCCTATTCAGACATGAAGTTTAAGTAAGGTCTGAAGTGAACATCTAGAATAATTAGCTTTCAGCATTTCATTTTATTGACATTTATTGTCTACCTAAGGAAAGGGAAAAGCTATACAATGTATGGATTATGCAGTAGGTGGGGTCACAGGTTTTATTTTCGCCTTGACATTTACTTATTGTATACGGTTGATCTCCTACTTAGACAAAAAATTCTCCAGCTTTGAAAGTTCAGTCTGGAAACCTACAACACAGCTTTCATATGTACTGAATACTAACCTTTTCCATTGATCCTGCATGAAAGATGGAGATATTAGCACATTGCAAGTAATCGAAAGGTATCATGCAAAACTGAGCTCATACTGTAGCATTCAAACTGAAAGAAATTCTTAACAGTTCTACTTCCTTCTTCAAGGAACCCCTATCTTGTTCTATAATTACCGTTCCATTGCCTGAGTATCTTAATTTTAAAAAATGACATTATGGAAATACCTATACATGTACATCACAAAAAATTTCCCATCGATTTTGGTTAAAAGCTAGGAAAGTCTGCACAAATAGTTGTCTTTGATGCATTCTAACAAGCTTAAAAGCAGTAATAACCAACTCAAACTACCAGAAATTACTGTGCATGTCAACTGCCTGATGGCTAGTCATTTCTTATACGTAAGCATGTGTCTCTGTTACCTTGATTGCTGGAATGGGCTTCTTTGGAATGAAATGCTTCTTCTCCGGAAGCACAGTAGCCATGCTCTGTTCCTTCAGTTTAATCTTGTTCTCAGCTATTATCTTTTTGCGTTGTTCCAGGTAAGGCCCAAAACTAGGTAGTTTCTGAAACAAAAATCAGGTAACATAATTATGACTAATGAGCGCGTGTAGCAAAAAGGTGAGTATGATCCCAAGGATGAGATCCTAAGTCCTTGCTGAGTGCAAATTACTGCTTATTCAGGAAGTTGAAATTGAAATCAGTTGAGACTTTACCAGAGTGAGAAGTGAATAAAAATCAAATATAAACTTCAGGATCTGACTTGAAAATTTATATTTAATATTAAAATATTAATATACTAAAACAGAAGAACAGCTGAATTGCAGGTCAGCATCCAACAATCTTATATTTCCCCATTGCATACTAGCTTATATATAAAAATGTATCACGTTAAATAATTCAAATGTGTAACTTTATTTCTGTAGTATGTGGAAAGGGATCATAAAACTATCAGTTTACTTAGAAGGGTTCCACCAGTGTGTAAGATTATTTGTATGGATATCTGAATATATCAATATATGATTTTAAAGCTTACAAATGTGTATTTTGCATTCTGATACAGACGGATGTCTTGACCTGTAATAGCAAGGCTAACAAATACCAAATGAACTGAAACACATTCTAGTCTCCTAATTTATCTCTATGTCCCACTTTTCTGAAACATTTATTGTTTGAACCCAATTAAGCAAACTAGAGGAAGATTTCACTGAATTGCAAAACTCATGTCTCACTGAAGAACATGAAAGCTCTGGTTCAGATTTCATAGAACACGCAGCTTTCCGAAAGAAAATGTCCCTTACCTAGCAGAGATATGAACAACTGTAGTGTGCCGCATTCAAACATTTAAGTGAATGAAAAATGGTAGAAAACATGGATTTTTTGCTTGATATAAAAGACCATGCCCTTCCTCCCCTGAAACTAGTTCCTTATTCTGCAGAAGTATTTTATCCACCTAACTCAACCCGTTCAGAAGCTCCTGCAGTACTGCAGAAACTAGCAGGTAGTAACAGGGGATATATAGCCGCAGCAGTTTCTAGCATTAATTCACACTACTAATACAACCTCAAAGAGCATATAGAACAAGAACTGCTGTGGTTATCAATTTTTTAACATGGAATTTCAATGTGAATTTTAAAACTGGAATTATTTAAAAATTTAGAAATTATTATTTTTTAAAATGAAGTAAATCCATAAGAGGTTACCCTGCACTTCTGCTAATCCTTAGGAGAAAAATTCCTCAATGAGATCTGTCAGTCATGATATCCAACCTAGGGACCTCAGGCTTCTTGTTATGACAAATAAAAGCTTTCTTGGCTGCTGGGCTTTTGACACTCTGAACATACATCAAGAGGCTGAGGTCCTTGAAACACTTCCCTGCTTCTGAGGCTTGGTTTGTAGTCTCAACACAGTTTCAACTTCAAGTCCAAACAAGACTTTCAGTCTCATAGTGCTCTCCAGAAGAGGAGTCATCCTGCAGGCTAGGACTGAGCCATGCTCTGGGAAAATCTCAGGCAAACTCAATCTAGGCAAATGTTAGACCAGAACTGTGGAGGATGTTGCAGACCCCATCTGTCCCAAATCTAGGTGTAGCCTGAGTTTGCCCACTGGCACAGAGCTCTTGTTTTGTCTGTTCAATGGGAACTTTGTTCCTGAATGTCATGTTCAAAGGCTTTCTTACAGACATCAAACAAACTTTCCTTTCTGTGCAGTTGCCATACATGATCTTGGAAAGGAAATGTTCTAGGATGTCTTAAAATAAGGCTTTAAATACTACTGCACACAGCGGTATGGTAGTGGCCTTACATAGCCAAGTCAAATAAGACAGTAAAACCAGAATTATTTTAAATAATAAAATTAGTAGAAGGAAGAATTTGTCTAATTTCAGTCTAATCAATAGGCTCTAATGCACACACACAGAGACTCAATTCTTTATATGACTTTTAGAAAGCCTAAGACTTTTAGCAAAAATGTAAATAATAAAATTTCAATAAAAAGTGTTCGTGTACATCTGCTAGGCTGCGTCAATTAGAAATACATTTTGACTATGAATAAGTAGTAGCTGTGTCACTGAAAAATTATTTTCTCTCCATAATTTATGTGCTAATGCCAACAACTTTGGGATTGAGAAGACAGGAGACCTGTTGATAGACCATTTTTGGACTCTTCCCTGTCTGGCCAGGAATTGAATTACTGACTTTCAGAGTAGGTAGCAAAGCTAATTTTGCTGAGGTTTTAACTGAAGTAGTAGAGAGAGGAGACAGTTGTTCATAGCTTGACTAACTAAAGATCATCTTTGGTAAGAATAGCCAAATCTTTGCAGAGTAAATCTTTTACTTTTCTGTTCTTTTAATGTATGCCAAATCTCCTAATTTCTACAGACAGAAATACTCAGTATATTGAAAGGAAATAGGTGATCTAAGGACATGTGCAGAAAAAGAATTAATTTTTGTGTATAGGTGGAGAGTGAATTACAAAGGCAATTAATTAGTTTTCTAAGTTGTGAGATGGAAGTATTTAGATTTTTACATCTAACATAGCTGCCAGTTGGAATGTACAGCTTACATTTTGTAAAGTCTGCAATGCCATCAGTACCATAATTCAGATGTTTCGTAATGACATGTGTGCAGTTAAACCATAAAATCTGTGTCTTTTAAAAATAAATGAAACCATGATTAACCTAGCATCTAATTTAACATCCTCAACCTTAGCCTTTGCTGTGCACTGCTATTTTTCCATCAAGAAATTGACTAAATGGAATTTAAAATAATAAAGGAAACACCTAGGTCTTAGTCCAGGCTTGACCATGAGCTTCCACTGACTTAACAGAAGGTGACTGTTTGCCCTTACAAATGGTCTGGTTATTTTGTGTTTGGAGTCTAGTAGTTCACAAGCAGTCAAGCCAAATTTCATCAAACACCACTGACAACCAGCAATCCTTTCTATAACAATAAATAATACATGAATATGTAGCCTCAGGAGCTTAGGAAGGACTTATTGATGGTTCCCATTATAAGTAATGCACAGATATAGGGAACACTGATGAGACTGCTTATTGTTCAAAGCTGTGGTTTCAAACATTTTGGAGACAAAGTCTGTATGAAACTCCAAACAATATGTTAATGAAGCGAGTTACTGGATATAACAAAAAAAATGGAAACATGCTGAAATAACTGCTAAAGAGATGGGTGAGAGAATTTACATCAAATCACCTCTAATCATTGTAGGGGATATCTTGCTGAGCATATGGAAGGTATAATAGCACAATTCCCAATGAAAGCACAAGCACAGAACTTGGTGAGTTTAACTCTGCTCTTTCTGCAGTACCTATTATTATTATTATTTTTAATAATAATACATCCATACATCCAGGTACGTCACTAAACTCTCCATACACTGATACCTTTGTCATATCCACATCTGCCTAGAATAAATCCAATTAATGAGAGTATGTGAATTATAGGAAGTGCTTAGAAAATTGCAACAAGCAGAGTAATTAGATAATTCTTGTCTACTTATGTATCTGTATCAGTGATGTCTATAGCTACATTATTTGTATCCATCTGTCTCTATATAGCCATAACTCAACGTGTTTATATTAGAGGGATAACATCAAGAATGGAGCCAAAATAAATAAATTAAGTGGTATTATTTCATTGTTTATAATTGCATGAAAGCAATAATAATAACCTGGGAGCTTGAAATATTGTGCAGGAGTATTTTACATAAAGAAAGGAAAAATCCAAACCATCTTCCCCACCCAAGAGTTCCAAAAGCTGCCTTTTAACTGATGAACTGTGTAAATCTCCAGCAACATTGTGATTTTTGTTTCAGTAGTTTCTCCAGGGATTTATCATTGATGAATTTGTTCTCACCAGAAAAGCTAAATCCTACTCATTTAAAGATAACCGTATCTTCCACTAAAACTGTCTCTATCCAGATATAAAAAAGCATTACCCTGCCAATAGAGAACTGACAACATAATGAATCAACAATGAAACCTTAAGCCAGGAAAGCTTTAAGGTGAATAAATCTGTTCAGACTATAATTTATTCATGGATCAATCCAAAGGTAATTGAGCATATTATGAACTAAAAAAGGTGCTTGTTTCCTAATGGTAAAAAGTAGAGAGAATCCTCCACTTCAGATTGCTGCAATTTTTATGGGCACACCAGCAAGTAGCCTAACTATTGGAACAGGCTAGTGAACAGTGCAATATGTGTCAGACAACCCAGACTTTATTTCTCACTTCGAAACTGATCTGCTGCTTATTCTTGGTAAGTCTACATACGTCTCCATGATGTAGTCAAGAGCTGCTTATCTGGGAGCTGTCTCCTACTATGGGTCTGGATGCTAACTACTGTTAGAAGACTCAAATTTCAGCGGGCACAGCTAGGTGGTATCATAAACCAAAAATAATCAGGTCTCCTACAGTATTCCTGTGGATCTGATGTAGATCCTGCTGGCATACGCTGATGAGAAGGGACATCAAAAAGGACACTGGAAAATAGTGATTTTTATTAAAATGATTTTCAGGAAGCAGTGGTCAGAAGGTAAAGGAATAACTTACATAAACAATTATAGGGATCACTGGCTGATGGAAATTTAGGGTAGTGGTATCATCTAGCTATGAGGCAATACGTTTCAAAAATACTGTTTCCCGCATGAGTGAAGAATTTCCCATATTGAATGTAATGTCATTATCCAATTTCATTTATATTTGTCTCCAGTCTGAGGTATGAAGATGTGTATGCATTAATTCTCCAAATTCCTCTTGTGCACTTTCAACATGTAAACATCTTTAACTGACACAGTGATATCCCTCATGAATCTAGAAACAGAACTGAAGACAAATTGTCATATTTCACGTACCTCGCATTTTTCAGGTGTAGATGTTTCTGCTTGCACATAGCAAAACTAAATGAGAACAAGAATGGAGACTGAAAAATGTCTGACAAACTGAACTTCTAAAAGAGAGTTCAAATTGCTCTGCTAGTATTCTATACTGGTTGCAGTAGAGATGCACCAAAAGCCCACATACTCTGTAGCTATGCAAATGAATTGATAACTGTCACACCAAAACTTTGCCACATAGTGGCACACACTAGTGTGTTCGAAAACACAGCAGTGTATTAGAAATCAAAAAAGAGGTGGCTCTTAATCTTCCTTCTCTGTAGCTTGTTTTTCTGAAAAGGTATTTCTCCAAAATCACTTAACCAACAGCATTCACTCAGAGAAGGAGAGAAGAAAGGAGGAAAAAGTACAAATTCTCTACATGATTGGAAAGGACAAAGGTGATCAACTACCTTCACAAAATCACACAGTGTTTGAGAATGGAAGGGATATCTTGAGACCATCCAGTCCAAGTTCCTGCTCAGAGCAGGGTCAGCTACAGCAGGTTTTGCCAGTTTGTCTATGAGGATGCTAAGGGAGACAGTGGTGAAAGGCTTGCTAAAGATAACACCTACGTCTCTCCTCTCATCTACCAAGCCAGTCATCTCATTGTAGTAGGCTATCGACTTGGTGAAATGTGGTTTTCCCTTCAGAAATTCACGCTGACTACTCCCTTCCTATGCAGAACAGTTGATCTGTAGTTGGTTTAGCTATCCTTTCCACATACGCCTCTCTTCTGTGAACATGCAGAAACGCTGAGCTTCATCCCTTTGCTGCCTCGGCAGGACTACCTCTGGGAAGGTTTCTCACTGGCTTCAGAGAACAGGGGAGACAAGCAGCTGGGCAGGTGAAAGCTAAGAGTGAAACAGCTTGGGAGGCTACACAGCCAAGTGACTACCTCAGACACAGTTAAAGCTTCGAAGATTGCAAACAAGAATGAATAGCTTTGAAGAGGGTAATAGGTGAAGCAGGAGCCCTGAAAAGTGGGAACATGGTACAGAAAGGCAATCAAATAAGGGAAACATTAACATTTAAGCAAGGTAGACAGCTGCCCTCACCCAGGAGCTACAAGAATTTAAATCAGGTTTGTATGGGTCATTTTATATGCCCTCAGCACAAAGGTTTTAGCAGTGTTTGACCCTCATTTGTTCATGTGGAAACCTTCTATAGTTGACGTATAAAAGTTTTCCAGAGAAAGCATTTTCAATTTTTTTTTTTCCCCAGTTGCTTCTAGTCCTTCAAGTTTATTTTTTCTAGAGGCTAAAGTGCTCAGAATGGCTACGTATATCTATCCTTATTAGATGCTGCACGCATACGTGGTCTTGACCATACTTTACACTGTGCAACTCCATTCAGTGGTCTGCCCCCACCCTCTTGCAACTTTACAACAAAAATATTACTAAAGTCTCCTGAAGTGGTATCTGCTTTCTTCCTTTTTCTCAAAGAATACAATGAAACATGACTCAAACATTTCCAGAGAGGAACAAAACTCAAAGTCCCAGTACCAAAGAACAGCAACAGTAACAACAAAAGTCTTGTCACAATGTCAAGGTAGCTTGTGCTCCCTTTGGGTAAAGAAAACCCAAACCAACAATAAAGCCAAAAGCTGAATTCTGGTCCTCTGAAGGTAGCAAATAACACATATATTCATATTCATAGATATACGGAGAGAGTATTTTACACAACCTTTCCCCACTAATGAGGTAAACTGCTTAACTAATGAAGACTAAGTATGTATGGTAATGGAGAAAGTGAAGCTGCTAATTTTTATTCTTTTAGATGTTCTTACTCTTTCAAACATTCAAAACTAAATTCTCTTAAATAGCTGCTCTTCTCTGTGTTATTCTGGCAATGCTAACATGGTGTAAAGGAGTCATCCAGAAGGCAGTAGGGTTCATGTCAAGCCCTCCAGCAAGGAATCCTGCGAGAGTCCTCCCCATGGCATGTGGGGAGGCATGTGCCATGGAGAGGACTGCATACTTCACTCTATCAGTTTCCATCTGATAGTGAGTTTCTTGGGCCAGTTGTTCAAGACAAATTGCTACAGCCCCCAGAGCTGCTGTAGTTACGTCAGCAAGAAGCTGCAGAGCATTTGTCCCTCACATTAAAGGTTTCACACATTCTTACAGCTCTCTTTCTTAGATCTGAGACATTACTGGCATCACTGCCTTTAATGATGTGGAAATGCCTTCAAAATAAAGGACAGAACACAACAATTCTTCAGAAAAAAATAATGAACTCTGCCTTTCAGTTATTCTGATTTTTTTCTTAGAACTTTTATTTGCTTCACAAACAGCACTGTCTCAATAATCTGTAATTACTGCACATTTACTTGTTCCTGTAACCTCTGCTCCCCTCACTGCATGTGTATATACCATTGTATTTAGTTGCTCAACTATTCTGCCTACTCTTTAGACCATGATTATTTAAAGCGGGTGATCTAACCCCCAGCCCGGCAGTAATTCTGAGACTAAATGGAACATTAATGTGTGTTCTAGGAAAACATATTGCTGTGACCTCACCATGAGATATATAGTACCATGCTTGAATGTGCAGATAAAACCATTATTTAAAATAACTATTATTTCTTGAAAGAAATAATTTTTCTAACACTGCCAAAATTTCCTCTATCAGCTCAAAATCATAAACAAATTATTCTTCATGTTCTATCCCAAATGTTTGGGTTTTAGCAGCTTATATATACCAAGTGAAGGGACAGATTTTAGGTTTATAGGCTTACTATAGTGCAGCAAAAACTTACATTCTACAAATGTACTGAAGTCATGAAATATTCATCAATAAAACAAAAAGGAGTTAATATTTGAAGCAAGCTTAGACATTATCAAAAGCAAGGATGACATAGATGATAAAGAAAATGTTACCTTTTGGGGCAAAGAAAAGAAGATACTGATACACATTACTGTGATACTTCATGAACATCTGGCAGTCTGCCACTTAATAGGCAACAGCTTCTTCTCTAAACAGATGAGACTTGAATTCATCTGGGATTCCTGCAGTACAGTATGTGCTTAACTTAAGTACCTGCTTTCTGTGATTTCCATAGATTACCATATTCATGACATTGTGGAGTGAAAAGCATTCTTCTCACTCTCTAACCAGAACATGCAAAAGAAATTAAAACATTGGCAGGCACTTTGTCTGCAGGTTGTTGGACATGTGAGGAAAGGACTTTCCACCCATTTATGCAGCTAAGCAGCAGTGTAAGAAAGATGTCAGCAGAATGGCTATTAACAAGTTTCTGTCAAGCAAGCAAATATAACTGTATTCAAATGTGTTTAGGAAATGTGGATCAGTATCAGTTGAGCCTTAATACTGGGAAAAACTTCGTACAAACAAGATTTTGTACTTTTATTCATAGTGAAGGAAAAATACATCAGTCCAGTGTTCAAATTTTCATGTGTAGCTATATACCATAGTGTATATATATCCATACATTCAGCTTAGGTGTTTATCATATCAGTGTTGTAAATTACCTGAACATATGAAAAAATGCCACTGCTAGATAGTTTTACCCACCTTCTCCTCCAAGCTGACTGGTAACTGAGCCGTTCAGAACATCCCTAAAACGATCTGCTTCTTTGGGTTTAACCATCCTTTTCTGGGGGTACATGTACTGAGGAGATTGAAGTCTAGCTGTACCAAATAACTGTTTTCTATGTCCTTTCAAAGAAGTTTCGTAGGTGCTAGCTAGACTATTAAAATGGAAAAATACATTTTTTTCTTACAACTATGAGAAAGCATGAATATCCTTGCTGCTATGGCTACATTAGTGGTTACCAATCAACCTGTCAGTCCTAGATGCTGCTGACCCAGTAAGGTGAGCAGAGCTGCATTAAGCTGAATTTGCTAATTCCATTTGTGCTAAATGTGCTGGGTCAGGTACCAGAAGCAGCCTAGCTCTGTTTCTAGAACTGTGAAGCCCGGTAAAGCTGCATTTAAACTGCTTACATGACCTATATGAACCTGTTCAAAAGTAACCTGACACTACCACGAAGCCTGAGGGCAAATACATCCTGTGGGCATGAGGAGGGGAAAGGCATGCTATCTACATCCTCTAGCCCTCCCATACTCCCTTCCAGCATCTCCCTGGCAGAAATACTGCTCTAGACAACCTGCAGTACTTAGACATAGAAAGCCTATGTATGCACCATGGCCATATAAAAAGAATGCAGTCTAATCAGCCATGCCCATCAAATTTGTACTCTCAGGGGAATAGGAGACTAGGCAGAGAGGGCAACCAGCAACCACCTCTTCCAGGCTCTGGAAGAAACCAAGATTCTGAAAGACACTCTATAAGGCTTTGAGTACATTCAGTAAAATAATCCCTGCTGTCACTGTGTGCAAAGAAAAGTGTATTTTCAACATTGCTGTATGTGTTTTAGCTGCAAATTTACCTACCAAACACTTTTTGCTAACAGCTAAACCTTGCTCAAGTGGTAAGAGCATACAGTTTTTCCATCTGCTGGAATACTTGCAGATTTTCGTTTTGGTTTTGTTTTGATTTTTGTTTATCCTGCCTTTTTGTTTTGATGTATTTTTTTTTTTTTCACAGAAGCTCCAGATTTATTACCGACTTGCCTACACTGTAAAGAGCGTATCATTTCATTGTATCTAAAAATAAACTCCCCTTTCCACTGGTAGATTACACATCACCTAACTATACATATTATTGTACTAATAGATTACTTAAATGCAAACCACTGCTAATAATTCCTAAGCAAACCTTCTTCCACTTTGGATTCATTGTAATCCATCTCTTATGGCAGATGAACTACAGTGCTTATTCTCCTTCTGCTCAGACTACAATGCTTTCCCTCATTCATCTCACACACAGTAATCCTTCAATCTCTACTTCACACAATTCTAATTTAAATGTAAAGTATTCTGTGCAGACAAATGAGCTCTAGTCAGCTCCTGCAGTTATGACCAAGGAACCTACCACTGCCTTTTAGAGTCTTCACACTTGATAATACAATGATTTTTATCATCACCTCAATAATCTAAACTCTTTAAATTTCATGCTAAGGGTCATAATACAAATAGTTCTGGTATTAATAGTAAGTGCTTCCACCCCTAGATAGTCAAAACTCCCACTTCAATTGGCAAGAGGTAGGATGAGAAAATGCTGAATGTTCTCCTGTGAAGAGTTTGGGTATTCTGGTTTGATTAAGGCCTTCCAACAGTTTTGAAAATGTGACAAATCAACACATAACATATGATGTTAAAAAAAGTTAGGAGAATCTAGCCAGATGGTAAAATTAGAATGGTCCACCAAAAGAAAGTGATGATGAAGAATATTGGTAATTTGAAGTGATCAAAACTTTTAAACAGATCTGAAAAGAAATAAGTAATTACAAAAATATTTAAAATGAATATTACATCAAACACTTTATGAATAAAGTATCAGTAAAGCATTACAAAAGTGATACCCTCACTGAACTGATATAAATGCTTCCTGTATCACCATCAAGCAGTGAGGAGATGTCAATGTATAGGTACCAAAGTAACAGAAGCTATCTAAAAACCTAATGTAGACAAACAGGAAAGTGGTCCTTAGAATCAACCTTCCAAATTCCACACAGTGCCTCTCTTGCATATTTATCTGTCTTTATAACAGCTAAAGTATAATATCTAAAGTATTATTACATTCTGAAAATGACATTACAATGGTCATACATTCTAAAATGCTAATTTGATTAGATATTCACTCAGGTCAATCAGAGGAAGAATTTGATTTTTAAAAATCTAACATGAAAATCATTAGACATACAGATCATAGGCTTACATCACTATTTTTTTTTAAACTATCTTGTTTTAAATTACTATAATAGCTTTAAAATGAGTTCTGATCATCTTGTTACTACAAGAGTCCACTCATTTGTATGCGCAGTTAGACTTGTGTTCAGCTTGCCCTCTGCTATTAGATATAACCACAATCACAGATTGCTCCAACAGGCTGTCCACTGTTCACTGCTTATGTGCTCCTTACAGACAAACAATGGAGATACATAAATCTTTCCTTTCCACATCCTTTTGTAGCCCTTTGTGTACTCATTGGGCTATTTTGCAGGCCAAAAGGATTGGCATGGCAAAACAAACTCTATCATACAAACTATATCATTTATACTTGCAAAGAAACTCTTGACCTGATCCTACAGGCTTTTACACGTGGCTGACCTTTAAATGTGCAAGTAGTTACACTGATCAAGGTTAAGCCTCCATGCAGCAACTGGTGGAACTGGGACCACGTCTCACTGGCAGGCCACAGCCAACCCACTCTTCTCGTACATCCACACATGGTTCCATCTCACTTTGTTACAGTAGTTACAGGTGCCCGGTGAAAGATAAAACGGAGCCTACAGTGTATAACTCTTTTGCATTATTTGAAAAACTGTCATATCTTCAGGTCTTCTGCACCCAGATAGTCCCGATAACATACCTCTTCATGCAAGCCCTCAGAGCTTCACTACTCAAAAACCTGCAATATTTTAAAATCTCATCCTCATTTAAACGGTAAAAACAAAATTATTTTTAATTCTTGACATAATTGATCTGGTTAATTTTATCCCAGATATTTATAGTGATTAAAACTACACCTCAAAAAAAAAAAATCATCTGTAGCTATTTCAACCATAAGACAGAAAGGGAAACAAAATTTTCTACTTAGTGCAGCTTCTCCACATTAATGCTGTCTACAACAGTGCTGCTGCTGTTGTAAAGGTCACAGAAGACTTAATTTATATTATTATAGATAATCCATGTCAGATGTCTGGCTAACTTTTTTTCTCCATATTTTATAGAGGTGCTGTGTATTCTGATGGATAATACTCCTTGGAGAGCTTAATTCTAAGTGCTTACAAAGGCAGGAGCAGTCGCCACACAGGAGAGATGTGCTGCTTCTCCTCAGGAAGGCCGGGACCGTTTCCTGCCTCCAGAGAAGATGCAGTGAATGGTCCTGCATGAGCAGTAAGCCTGTTCCCAAATATCCACTCTTTCTGTGTGCAGACCTCTTCGATGAGCCATGACACCATAGCAGGACAAACTACTTCCTATCAAGCGTGCACCTGGAGTGGGGCAGGCTGGGAAATGAGACAGGGTAGCAAAATGCTGCTTAGCTACATGGGCTTCACGGATAACCACAGCACAAAGGCAGCTCACAGCTGTGAAGTATTTAAGCAGCACTTGAGTTTGCTGGAGATAGAGCATCGTTTTCTGACTTTTTGTATGTAAATTTTTTTAATTGTTTGTCCCACTTTAGTCACATGCTTCATTCATTCACTCAACTTAGCAGAGTATTTGTGTATTTTCTGTATTTCCTGCTATTTTAATTTGTTCAACTTTTCTTCATAATTTACATTGTCCTGCTGGTGTTTTGTTTGTTGAATTGTGTAACATTACGCTTTACATTTCTGTCAGAAGTTTTAGATTTTCACAAAATGCCAACAAAGTCTCTGTTATCCAGCATTTACTGACGTTCAGCTGTCCAGCTGGCATCAAAACTCTTCTCTGCTTTTGTGCTGTTGCTCTAGTTTAAAGTTCATGCTTATGCAAATGTCACCAAAAGTTGTTGGGTTTTTTTCTCTTGTGTAGTGAATCAGAGCCAGATATGTGCAAAATTACATCTTCTGAGTTAGTTTGTTTTCCTGTTGTGGTGCATTTTTTTCTTTTCGCTATTGTAAGCAAGCTTTGGCAAAACAATCCTCTTGCCAATGCAAAGAATCCCATATGCGAGACAATTACCAGTAGATTTCTGTTCTCTGCTGTGTGCTAATGCATTTATGTTTGCAAAAAAATTTTTCCTTGTCTATGCAAACATTTTATTTTCTGAGTGGTTAACGGCTTCTATCTCTGCTCCACTGCTGGTTGGCCTCGGCTTGCTCGCTAATCATGCACATTAGCTCTGCATTGCTGCATGAGCTCTCCAGGTGCCTCTACATTAGTGTTTTAGTTTAGATCAGGAGTACACCCTTGAAGTGAATCTCCTGATTATCATTTTGGTTCGTGTGGCAGAGAAGTCTCAGGGAACATAAGCTGGATTTTATTTTGGATGAAATGAAACCTGAATGTGTGCTCCAGGAGTGCACCTAAAACGAGCTCCCGCTGCTAATGGGCATATTAGCTCAAGAGACCAGACTAGGGCTAGAACACAGTAAAAAAACCTAGAACACTTATTGTATGGACACCAGTCTGCAGCATCAACCATTTAATTCTGCAACTCCAGTCCTATTTGGCCTATTTGTCTGCAACACTTCTTAAGTAGCCCAGTTTCTGAATGCTCTCATTTGAATCACTGCAACTTTGTCCCACCTACAAACTGAATTAATCCATTAAGATGTAATGAACTCACAGATTAGATGTTTTATAACATTTTGAAAGACAGGGATTTTTTTAGACTGTCCATACTTGGATAAAACCTATATATATATATATATTAGTCACACCATTCCAAAAAATACGTATATTAGTCACACATTCATATTATATTACATTACATCCTATTATATTTTAGATTGAAGATATTTCTGGAAATTTTTCTAAAAATTCTCACTGATTTTCTTCATTTTGGAACCTCAGGTTGTGAGAGCTCTTTTTCCTAGTACCATTTTCACTAACATCCAATATAGCTCATTTTTATGTCCATCTGTCTATCTTTCATGCCCATTTACATACTACCATAATCGTTGCTTTCTCTTTTTCTTTCTTTCTTTTTTTTTTCCCCCCCCTGTCTTTTGCAAGGCACTCAGTCTATATCCACAGTAGTAAATCAGTGCATGGGAATGTTCTTGGGCACAAGGATGTTGTCATCCACCCTAACAAAGCATTACAACATTTTCTTGCCCGCTTTTGGCCTATGCGGACTATCAGTGTCCCAGGAAATTCCTGGAGAGGCTTTGGAAGTTGGCATGCTCCAGGAGCCGTTCCTGGCAGGCAGCCTGCCTGCAGACATCCTGCTTTGGAGACTAACAGCTTCTGATCATTGGCACAGGCTGCTCAGTGCCAGCTGGCCTAAGCACCTAGAAATATTCCCGGGCACATTTAATTTGAAAGTACAGACATATCTCCCCTTTCTGAAGTTAGGTGCCTATAGGAATCTAGTCACTTCTGATGTCAGTGCCCTGGCAGAATGAAGTGAAAGAGCATAAATTCAACTAGTTTCAATACATCTTATTCTCTGTTATCAGGGACTTTCTGAACTAGCATTACAAAGCTTAATGCATAACAATAAAAAGTATGTCCTAGTGTGGAGTTATTTATCTCAGATATCACTACATTTTTTTTAAATTTTAAGGACTTCTCTTTTGTCCTTTTTTGCAAAACTAGAAATACAAATACAACTTTAAAAAGCCAGGAAAATAAACAGTGTTCCAGCATGAGCCAAAGTATGAGCCGTATCTTCAACCTAGTCTTAAAGCAAGTTCCTGCACTGGGTGTGTCCTTAAAATAAGGATTTCTCTCTTCTACTGCTACTTACACAGGATTCCTTTCACATTCTGCAAAATGTTGCTGTAGTCTTATTTACAAAGCAAAGCAACCTCAGGATGCTATAAAGTTTTCTTTTTAACACTTCAACTGGTGTCAGTGATACTGATACTGACACTGGTGCAGATAGATCATAAAAACATAGTATTTTGATTTAACTCTCCCTTTAAGTGAAATAACAGCCTTAAAAAGTTAGTGTTGATGATTACTTCCATGGGAACTCAGCTTATTAAATATAATTTGTTATCAATTGTTTTTTCCTTATGAAAACTTTGCTTTGAAGTCTTTAAACATTTCCCCACAGAAATGAATAGTTGTGGTGGTCCACTGACTCCTTTTATAAAGATGAAACTGGTCTGAGATATGTGAAATATTTGGCAGGTCCTAATGAGACTACTGGGTGTATGGATCATAACTGAAGACTAGCCCAGACACCTAATTCCTCTTTTCAAGAATGAGAAATACTTTGAGAATTTTGGTTATAATGTCTTACTTTTTTCTTGAAAATAATACAAATCGAATATGCACAGAATCAGTCTGGGCAACGGAACTGGGAACTAATTTTCATTTCCTTTCAGTATTTAATTAGGTTTCTTGAGCCTGCCTCTCAGTGTGTCTGTTTCTGTTCCAAAAGGCAAAAGAAAAGAGTTAAAATAGACTCTTGTTTCCTACTGATGACTTCCCTTGCAAAGGTTTTATGCCACCTTTATCATTAAAATATCCCAGCAGTATCTGTTAACTAATGAACCCCTACCTCACATGGCTCACTTGCTCTCTCATTCTCATTTTTTGCATATGGGAACGGATGCTTTGTTTTGGTAAGATTTTAGTAATTTCTTTCCTGTAAGAGCAGAAGCAAGCAGCAACACAGATACACTTCTGAACATAGAAGGCAAAGTGGGAAAAGTGCCTTTTACTCTTGGGGTGAAAGGCAAAGGCACTAACTGAGTCTTACATCCTGTGGGAGCATATTCCATGGTTGTAGACATTCCCCTAAGCCAACTCAGTCACCTCACACAGCAATATTATAAAAAGAGCTTTGCTGAAAATCTAGCAAACACAAGAAGTGAATGGAGTATAGTCTGCCCCTGGGGTTTAAGCTAGCACGTAAAATACAAAGGATCTTTGGTATTGACAGAGCTGATGAAAAGAGCCAGGAGCTGGATTGCTATACTGTGCCAAGCTGTCATACCTGTCTTCCATGCTACCAACGCTCCTTACTGCCAGCACATGAAGGGAGCCAGGGGGAAAAAAACCCAAAACCAAACACCCAACAAAATAAGTGGAGGCCATACAGGAGGTATCTGAGATGGAAGATGGATCTTTCCTTCAGTGTGTGCTGAACCTTACAGCTGAACTGCTGTGTTGGAAAATACTGGGGATCCAGCCTAGAAAATAGAGGGAGGATGGCCTGGTGAACTCGCAGCATCTTCTGTTTCTCAGCAGACAGGCTGCAGCACTTTTTGCAAGCTGAAGTTTTCCAGAAAATAATTACAACTGCTGCTACTTTATACTTTCCTTTCTTTTACCTCTTAGTAGAAGTTAAATCACAATAATAATATATCCTTCTATATAAATGCAAAGCAGAGCTAAAAATGAAACTGATGTTACGATTTTAATTTATCACTTTCATTGTTGTTAATCTATACGCAAGTAGTGTGCCATAAGTTTCTCCTTGAAAATATTCTAATTCCTTTCAAGCATCCCACATGAAAACCAGCTACAGAAATTCTGATGTTCATGCTGTATTCTTTGTATGTCTAAAAAGACCTAATTTTTTCTAAGCTGGGGAGAAGAACATCCCCCTGTAGTGAGACAGAGCAGAGCAGGTTACATCCTTTACCTGAAGTTTCTCATTGCTGTTATAAGGGGTGAAGAATAATTTAAGATACCATCAGCTATAATAGATCACAGTAAAACTTGCAGTAGACTTTTTTAAAGTCTTACTGGTTTTATGTATATAAAAGCCATCAGGGGCGCAAACAATGCTGAACTTTTTGACTGAGCTCACTTCACAACTAGCAGCTTGATTTGAGCGTAGATCACTAAGCTACATGTTATCTTTCAAAAATTCCTCTAGAACTTAAGCCCAGACAAACACCACAACATAAAATTTTCATTGCCAGTCTGCCTCTTTTACAGCACATTACACACTGTGGTCAGGACCGGAATGTGAGGGTTAGCAAGCTTCACTGCAGCAGAGTTCATGGTTTGGGTGGCTTGTACAGAGCATCTCCCAGATCTGGATTCACAGGGCAAGATGGGCAGAGGGTGGCAGGAGGGCGATGGAGGGCAAGCCAAGAACAGCCATTGTGGAGCTATTGTACGAGAGAAAGCCCTGAAATATTTTTAACTCCTTTGCAACTATTTCTGAGAGTCTCTTTCCATGGGAGAAGTTCAGATGTCTAGTAGTCCAGCTGATTTTAGAGGGAAAAAACATCCACAAATTGGAATGAAAACTTTGACTTACAGAAACTTCTGTCTGGGAGAATATAGGTAAGTTATGCCACTCTCAGTCAGTAGACTTTCCTACTGTCCATCTTCACCTTCAAGATGAATGGCATATTATTCAGTTCTAAACAGGAAAAAGAGGGTAGCACTATTGAGAGCAATCATGTTGATTTCTCTGCTAGCTTCCCAGAGAAAGTGGCCCCATTTTGGGTTGAAACTTATTTCATATTAAACAAATTATCTGTAATTTAGTCACCACCATTATTGTACTATTCCTTTCACTGTAACGCTAATTACTTAACATTTCAATTTGTATGAGTAAAATCTTTATCTCTGAACTAGATAAATTTCCCTAAATGCAAATAAAACATTTTCAAAAGATAAATATCTGAAATCAGTTTTGTGCTGATTGAGCCAAAACTAAGTTGTCTTCAGCAACATAGTGAATTTAAGTGTTTAAGCAAATATTTACAGGTACTGTTATAATAAAAATTCTTAATTTTCTATCTTTTAAAAAAGAATTCTATCCCTTCATGACTGTAAAACCCAAGCAGAACCCAAATACAATAAAACTACCGCAGCCTAATGTTCTAATTCAGTGGTTAAGTAATTTCTTTTTTTTTTTCATTATTTTTACTTTATTGTGCCTTTATAATACCCTTAAATATATCTATAAAACTTTACCACCCTTTCCCAACAGCATATGGTGTGAAGAGAATCACAGAATGGTTTGGGTTGGAAGGGACCTTAAAGACCATCTAGTTCCACCCCCCCTGCCATGGGCAGGGACACCTTGCACTAGACCAGGTTGCTCAAAGCAGGTCGAGGGAGGGGATTCTCCCCCTCTACTCTGCTCTTGTGACACCCCACCTGCAGTAGTGCATCCAGCTCTGGAGCCCTTAACAGGAGGAGGATATCAACTGGTTGGAGTGAGTCCAGAGGACCCACAAAGATGCTCAGAGGGCTGGAGCACCTCTGCTATGGGGACAGGCTGAGAGAGTTGGGCTTGTTCAGCCTGGAGAAGAGAAGGCTCTGGGGAGACCTTATTGCAGCCTTCCAGTACCTGATGGGGCTACAAGGAAGCTGGAGGGAGACTTTTTACAAGGGCCTGTAGTGCCAGGACAAGGGGTTAAGGATTTAAATTGAAAGCAGGGAGATTTAGATTGGGTATCAGGAAAAAATTCTTCACGGAGAGGGATTTAAAGCACTGGAACAGGTTGCCCAGAGAAGTTTTGGATGTCCAATCCCTGGAAATGTCCAAGGCCAGGCTGGATGAGGCTTTGAGCAACCTGGTCTAGTGGAAGGTGTCCCTGCCCGTGGCAGGGGGTTTGGAACTAGATGATCTTTTATGAGCTGTAAGACAGGAAGAAAATTGAAGTACCCTTGCGGGTCTGAGGCTGGGAGAGTTGACTATGCTTATGAGCTGAGATTGTGATGTATCCACCACTACATATCGAATTGCTGAGTCTCCAAGTTTTCATTGCAATTGCATTAGCGAATTATCTTGTGTTGGGCTGATAACACCACATAAGCTCTCAATGCTTGAAAATGAAAGCAAGTTATGTTGTGACACAGTCCCTTTCACAGCAGCAACTGAGTACATCCTGCCTAAATGAGCAAAGCTAGCCTTGAATGAATTTAAAATTAATTTTAACTAAGTAACATTTATTCCACTAGTGATACGAAAGAAAATATTCAATGTACCTAGCTACTATTCAAGAACTATTTGTCATATCCTGATCCAACTCCATTCTCTAAATGAACATCAGTCAGTTGGGAGAGGATCTAATAGCAGAGGCATGATTGTCTTTGAGCTAGATGGGTTTAAATGTGGCTGGTCACAGCTCTCAGTTCTGGGTTTCTAAAACACACTTTCAAGAATAGCCCCAGTGGCTGACATTATTTTTGGGGAGAGTGACCGCACGAGGTGGTCACATCAGCTGTGGGACCTGAGCTTTTGGAGTCTACTAGTCTTTCCTGCACCCCTGACTCCAGCAAGAGGGAACCTTGCTGGAGTTTCAGGACATATCTGCTGAACAGCTGAGAAACGCAAACATTACAAAACACTTCTTGCACATGCACATGCATACACATGGCTGTACGTACCTTTTTTTGGATGACATTTTGGATAAATGCCTCAACCCCTTCAGTCTGACTTACCCTGGTAAGTATTTCGCTTAGACGCTTTGCTCTCTCTTTGGTCTCCCTGGCTGAAAGGAAACAGCTGGGTTTTGGAAACAGCTTTCTGTATGCTTTTTTGACTTTGTGCTTCTGTTTGTCAAGCTTTCAGTCTCTGAATGACGCTAAGCTTCTGGGCAGGAAAAGGTTCATCTGCCCCAACACAAGTCTCTAGTTCCAAGCTGCAAGATCAGACCTGCACAGATGCGTTGGATACCTCTAAGGTCTTAAATCACATCTGGAGAGGCAAATAAATCCCACTCTGAGTGTGTAACATTCCAATGTCCTGACCTAAATGCTTACGGTCAGGGACTTTGCTGCTGGAGACTTCTAAGGGCAATTCAGCCAGATACCATAAATTGAGATCTCTCTGTGGATGAGCTGCGGATGGTATTTGAACAGTTAAGTTGGTTGCTTACAATAGACTGTGTTAAGAGTCCACTGCAAAATAAATGCTGAATTCTGCACAAAAAAAAATGTATTCCCAATGTGTGTTGAATTGTGAACCAGCACTCATACAGTCAAAAAAATAGAATCATAGAATCATGGAATGGTTGGGGTTAGAAGGGACCTTAAAGATCATGGTCATGATTTCACACAGGCATCTCCTCCCAAACTGCCATTTAGGAACCAGACAATTAGAGACATAGTCTGGATGGGAAGGAAATGCTTTTTTTAAAAATGGAGACAATAAGGGAGACTTTAAAATTCTTCAGACTGCACAGTCATCACACAAATGTTATAAACATGTTTGCAAATAATTAACACTATGTAGACAAAAATACTTTAATAATAAACAACGGGAAAATAAATTATGTCTTACAGAAAAATGTAAACACTGTTTCTCCTCCATCTGCTTTGTCCTGGTAATTAAGTCCAAAATCCAGCAGCAGGCACTGAAGCCCACCCACAGACCAGACACTGAAGGTCAAAAAACAAAGTATGACAAAGTTGCTAAAAAAATCACTGCGGTCTATCAAATGAATGATTATGACACTGTTGTGAAGAAAGAGATGGGGTTCTGGAGTGTTAGGCATTTATTAGCCTTGCTCTCTACCACCCTGAATGGCAGCTCTGAGAGACCATGCTCACTCCTATGGGTGCTCTTTTATAAATGTTGATTAAAAAAGGTACATGCTACAGCCGTCAAAGGATTTCTTGTTGTTCCCACTTTAAGGGGTAAGTTTAGAGGCTTCAGAATATCATTTATGCTAATGGCATGTGAGTTGTTTACAGCTTAGTGATACATTTTTATTAAAAGAGAAAATGTAGATATTTTTGTGCTTATAGAGCTTTGTGGGTTTACAATGAGCATTCTGGTTTTCAATTTACAAATGGAAATTTTTGAAATAGACATTTCAAAATGTCAGGTGTGCTTAGTATTTGAAAGAAGGCTCAGTAAAGGCAGTAAACAAGTCCTGGAGAGTCTGGATTAGACTTTTGGTTTGGAGTTGGAAAAGTTGCCTTTGGGCATATATGTAAAATTTTAAATGAAACACAACTATTAGGAAAACAGTAAGTAATGCTTAGCATCTAGGATACAATGCTCTATGCTGTAATGATGGGTAGTACGGATAAATAAAATTGTAGTCTATAGTTTCTAGAATTCAGCTAAACAGCAATGTTGAGTAAACTCAACAGCAAGGTCTTGTCTTGAACGATCTAAAAGAATGAACTGTTTCAGTGATATGCTTCTTAGTTTCTCATGAATCCAGTCATAGTGTATAAAACAATAAGATATTTTATAGTTTTTATGCGTAAATAAATCAGCAACTTGGAAGAAATACAACATAGTAATAGAAAAAAAAATGCATTAATTATTTCAAGCAGTCAAACAGGATAGAGACAAAACGATTAATGAAAGAATAAATATATGATATGACATATCCTGACCAATATGTGGGTTATACAGTGAATTACACTGTATAGTTCCAAATGTGACAATCAAAGCTAGAGCTATGGAATAAAAATAAATAAATAAATAAATAAAAGGGAGCTATTTCATTAAAACTTGTCTGCTGAGTTGAATGAAGGGCAAACAAGGTCTTACCTATGCCAGGATTAGTCCCACCTTCTTAATAACAGCTAGGGTAGGTGTTCTTAAACGTCAACCATCAGAGTACCCAAGTGCAATCAGCCTGAATCCTAAGAAATCAATACAATTCTTGCCAGGCCCCTTCAAACTATTATAGAGCCCCAACGTGCTGCAGAACAGCAGATTACAGGCTGGCTGTAATTGTTCCCTGGAACACTCCAAACATAGTTCCTGGGCCTTAATGAATTCTGTACAGCATGAGTAGGTCAGCAGAGCACAGAAACCTCTTTTCTCAACTCCTACATGCAGAAATGGTGTGCCCAACACCTCCGTTCCATTACGGGGGGCAGTTGGCCTGGGCCAATGGGCAATGAAACAGAAAGATATTTTTAATATCTTTAATATCTTTATTTCATCTGTTCATAAAACGCAGGAAGTACTGCTTTGACTGCTGAGGCATCCATGTGGTTGGATCAAAACCACACAAGATTAGAGAAAAACCTTCAAGTTTTTTTATGGTAATAAAAATAAAATCGGTGGGAAAGTACATAATCATGTTCCTAAAGTATGACCTTAATCTTTAAGCAAAAAGGCATTTTAACTGCATATTATTAGATACGGTTAGCTCCAGTGGCTTTTATTGAGTCACTATCCGAACACTTTGTTAGGATGCAGTGGCTTCCAAGGATAGCCCCTAGTGCACAGCTGAAATGCTGGAAAGGGCTATAGGCTAGCTTGTGCAAATCAGACAGGAAACATCTACAAATCCAGCATATACTCCTGGCAACCCAAAATTTGTGCCATTACTACTTGTGTTAGACTTCATGCATTCAAATTTTAAAAGTCCTCCCTACCTTTCAACTCAGCAACCCAGCAGGAAACCTTCATCATTTCTACAATAGGCTTTCCTTCCAATCAGAATGACTTTTCTTCTGCTTTTCCTGAACATTTTCTTTTTTTTCCAATTCAACTCATCAGTCTTGGTAGAGTTCTTACTCTACACCATAAAATCCCCCTCTACCAATTGATTGTGAACTTCAAATATTTGTAGACCACCGAGATCTCCACCTCTTATGTTTACACACATCATTTAGGCAGGACATATGGACATTTAAGAGTTTTAGTTTCTTTAGCTTCTCCCCATAAATCACTCCTCCTAGATTTCTTGTACATCTGTACATGTCACTACACTTAGGGCTGTGTTTAAGGGCCAAATCAATTCCTAAGAGAATTGAGATGTTGTAGTAAAAATTCCTCTCAAAACTAGCACAAGAATAACACAATTCTTAGAAAACAGGCTGAAAATTAATATTTAAGTCTGCTGTCTATGACCAATACCATGGATTTTCTTTTGCACTTTACTTGCATGGAGCACTGTGGTCCACAGAGCACCTTGTTATACAAGTAGCCTGCTTTCTGGGATAAGAAGTTTAAAGGGACAGTGATTCTTTCAGAAGCTAGAAGACAAGTTACATGCACATCAGTAAGTATGTCTGTGACTAGTACCATAAACAGATGAGGAACACATAAATAAAAGTAGGTTTTACTATTAATAGCTACCTGCAGATACAGAAGAGACATTTCTGATTCCATATATGTTTCTAAGCCATCTGGATGCCTGTATGATATAGCCTCCAAATCTGTAAAGCCCTATCTCTTATAATAAGCATTTTACCAGTGCTTAATGACTAAAACACAGCTAGGAGTACCACTTAGAAATACACAGTAATGTTAATAAATGACTTCTCTCACTAAGGGTAGATTCTAGAAGAGAATTTCATATCATGAGGTTCTCAGACTAGTAATTATAGCTTACATTTTGAAAGGCACAACCTTGCTTTCATGGATGCAATTTGCATCAAAATCTGCACTTACAAAATCAGGGAGAAGAGTTTTGCACACATAAATTAATTGCTGACACATTTTCTAGTGCTTGAACTGTAGACAATTATCTATCAGTCACTACTGACCAGGGCTTTACTCAGTGAGGACACAAAGAACACGGCTCTGCAACTAATACCAACTCCACAAATACTGCAGTGTCCTAATCATCCTTAACTCCACGAATTTCACCCGACAAAGAAAACTCCCTTTGGCAGTAAAAGCTGGTACAGAACTGAAGGTTGGAGAAAGAGAGGGAGTCAGAAAGGGAGAGACTGATTTGTTCTCCATGAATATGAAAAAGCTGATCTCTGCCATTGAGGAAAATTCTTGCACCAGCAACTGCTGACTGATTTTGATGAGGAATGCTTTATCACCAAGATCCAGACACCCTTTCATATGGTGATTATTATTCCTGTCATGACCCTCTGGTCATCAAGCCACAGTGTCTTTTGTCATGAAACAACTATCCAATAAGGAATAATCTAGAAATAATCCTGTATCGTAATATCTTCTACTTGCTTATATACACAGCAGGAGGAGCAAAAATCTTCTTCTTGTGAGTTACTACTTGCTTTAAACCACTTTGGAACATCGCAGTATTTCCTTAATTCTGTGAAGCACGCAAACATATTTTTCTCAAACCACAGCTACTTGAATAGTTTAGCCCAGAGCAAAAAGCAAATCTAAACACTCAGGTAAGAGTCCAACATGACCATCAAAACCATGGCAGCACGGAAACTGTCAATTATTCCCATTAAAACTTGATAAGAACATGCAAAGGCTGAACTGCATGCCATCTTGCCTCTGTTTAATTTCATGTGGTCTTCTATGAGGCTGAGGTCTGGCCTAATTCCTGAAGCTATTCTTGGAGAAACAGCTCTGACAAGCAGAGGTAATGCATGTACAAAGCCCCAACAAACAGCACGTAACACCTAGCAACATTAGCTCTGGTTTAGTTTTTATATAATAAAACAATGCAAAATATTAACACTGCCATTATCCATATTAATATTATCCAACTACAAAATGTTGTAGAACTCATTTAACCTTCCACACATTATTTCTCTGGCTTTTCTAATTCAGCTGCTTGAGAAAGGGGTTACCACTCTGCAGTTGCGGAGAGCAGGCACTGCATTGAAAGCATCCGGGGGAGAAGGGCTGGGAACCCCTGCTCTGGGAGCAGATGTGAGAAGCAGTGTCTGGCCACACAGGTCAGTTCTTTTTATATCTTTTCTGTCCTTATTGCTTGTGTACATCACCTAACACAAGGGTTGTTTTGAACGGTTTTATCCAACTAGCAAGGTAACCCTAAATAACAAATAAGAGCATACATATACAACTGTACAGAATAAAAAATTAATGGTGTTAGAGAAGGATGATGCACAGAAACATTATGTGTGACACTGGGGAGAAAGTGGGGGTAAGCGCGCATGGTTAATATGAAAAGATGTCAAAAAAATGAAGCATAATAATAGTGCAATTTATCCTTGCTAAACGTACTGCGCTGTGCTATAATTAAATATGAAAACCTAAATTTATCTCTATGTTTGGCTGTCATTAACTTAACAGGGAGTGCACATGTTCTAATCTAATGGCTGATTTTTTTCTCCATGTGCAGCATATTAAAATGTATATTAGCCTCAAGGTGCATAAACACAAAATAATAGACCAAAGGTTTTGCCCTGTGGAGAAAAAAATCCATGCTCAAAGTAGCTGGTGATGCAGGGGAGACACTCACTTAGCCTCATTAAGCCAAAGCTCTCTTTTGCTTGTCTTTTGTTCTGCATGACAGCAGCCTCTTTGTTGTATAATAATTCATTCCAAGTTCATTCCAAGCTACCGAAACTGGTGAACTGTGGCCATTTTAATGAGCAGTATTGGTGGTATGCATAATCTGGAAGCCATGTGGACCAGGCTCACAGAGCACTGCAGCCAGCAAAATGAGATACTGTTGAAATCACAAATTTGTCAAGTTGTCTTTGGACAGGGTATTATAATATGCACTAAAATATGCATCTTATTACTCCGCATCTGCCAGTCAAAGATCACTGTAATGAATGCATGCTGCAGGGTATGACCAGGCCGTTTCCCTAAGTAAAACAAACTGCAGAGTACAAAAAAAGAATTATGTATTTTTTGGCAGTGCCTGGATGTTTTTTTAAAATCCTTTTGCATCAAGAGTTGGATTTTCCTGGCTTGATGTCTGTTGCCAGCAGTAGACGCACTATAGCTGCCACAGCCAAGGAGTTAACATGAATACATTGTTTCTTAATAGCCACATTTACTGGCTGTGAATATGAAAATTTAAATGCAGTGCTCGAAGCAAATTTAGCATACAGTACACATAAAACCCACAAAGATTAAACTATTTTAAATCCACTTTAATAATCCTAGTTCCTTTTGTTTTATCCATTTCTACTGCAAATGGCTTCACTATTAGGGAAGACACATTTTATGTAACAACCTGCAGTCTCTGTGAGAAAGAGCACTGTAGATAATCACAGCACAAAACTTCCATAATGGACCAGTTAGGAAGAAAAAATATTGTTAGAGAGGACCTTTTTCCTACAGACTGGCCAGGCCAGGGACTGCTTATAATTGCTTTTGGCTTGCAAATGCTGGGAGGTTCACCGATGGCAGCAAACCTGGTAAGTGTGACTCGGGCAGCGGGGTGCACGGGTCTGCTCTGCAGGTGCTTCCCAAAACACCACTGGTGATGCTCCACAGAGGCTCCCACCTGGAACCATGCCTGTGGGACCTTTCATCACCTCAGAGGAGGAGGTGAAAGCCTGAGCAGGGGAAGCAGGAGGAAAGGACTTACTTTCTCATCTGCCTGCAGATGCTGGTTCAGATGTATTTTCAGTCAACCCAATAAGCATATAGTCCCAGTCCCTGAGTGCTGATGCACAGTTCCCATAATATCCTAAACCAAGAGGTCTCTTGATCAATACTGGATTACACTTAAGAGGCTTTGCCTGTCTGAGAGCTATATGTCAGATGCAAGCCTTAGCTAATGGGAAAAAGGATCAAACAGCCTAAAACTATTTTTTCCCCTCTCTGATTCTTCTTCAGAACTGGTGATGGCAATATGAGAAAAAGGATTTCTTCATCAATGTTAAATTTTATTGCAACATCTATATCCCCATATGATGAGATGGTCTGTGTTTCTGGACATGGCCACAAATACCATTTTTATGTCTTCTATATGCAGTGCTGGAAGCAAGCGGACAGTCCTTTACCACACTGGACAAACTTGCCTTCCCAAACAACAAAGAACACTTCCCAAAATGAAGGGTAAAAAAAGTCTGCTCAGTGAAGGGTGAGGTCTTGAAGAATCTGAAGTCACCCAAAACTCGGTGTATATATTGCAATAGTGTTCTTGCATGGCTGGGAGTTCACATTTTATTTATTCATTTAATAGAAGAGTTAATTTAATATTTTCTATAAAATCTCAATGGTATAGCAAGTTTTTTCTCTGCCATACAAAAGGCTACTTAGATCTGACTGCAATCAAGTTAGAATTTAGCAGGTTTGTACCGTTCAGTAGACCAAACTCTTAGTACCCATAGACACTGGAAAGAAGTGTCTTAATTTTAGTCTTAATGGGAAGTCCATGCATTCAAAGAACAAAATCAGCAGCTTGAGAAATTTAAGGTGATGAGAATTTTCACTGAAGTTCATACACTGTCTATGTTCAGGGTCATCGTCTCTCATCTGCCTGCTGGAGAAAATCACCTTCTATAAATGTGCTTTTATCAGACATGGGTTTACCATTTTCAATACAGAACAAACTTAATATCTGAGAAGCATCCAGTTTGTTTTGAGTACTGGATATTTCTGGAATCGAGACGTTAAATTACTACTTTTTCTTCCTTTTAATTTTTTAACCCTTAGTCATCAAACATATGCCAGTTCTTCCAAAACTTCTCGTGCTGAAAGCTAGATATGAAACATCCATATATCTTTTCCTATAAACCCACATCTACCAACTGATTACACTGCCATATTTTTAATGTTTAGCTACCTGGCATGCATAGAGGCCACTCTGTTAAGTATGCTTTTTACAGCTGACTTTAAGTGGAAGTTTATACAGAAAAATACCATACCACTTCTGTGACCACCAGCTGGCACCGGTGAATTTCTGGGCCGTAATCACTTCAGCTCCTTGCAGCAACATCAGTGAGCAACTAATAAGAGTCCCGTAACAAACAGACAAGGTGAGACAGTGACTACATACAGGAGATCAAATTACACCTCTGGGGAATAAGGTACCTTATCCAGATACCTGCTGAGAACTGAGTTATCTTTATTGCTTCTGGACATCTATTTTCCTGAGAATCTTAGGAACATAATTTTAAAACATAATTCTGTTAATTTTGGATTATAAGGATATAATCCTTATGTGCTCTCCCTCTCTCTTATGCAGCCACCCTAATAACTTGGGGTTGTAAGAGCATCCTCTACATCTTAACTGTCTGCCTGATTGCGTCATGCACTTGATCTCAGTCCTAAATTCATGCTGAGGTAAGTGTGCTTTTACAAAAGTTCTTCCTCAAGGGAGTCAGTGAGAAGCAGTGTGGTGTCATCATTACCTTGACATTCTTTCATCTCAGTGTCGAGATCTGCAAACTGAGATTATAGCTGAGACAAGCTGACAAGTTTTATTCCATGCATTTAATGGAAAGGTGATTCAGAGGTGATATTAATGACAGTCATCTGTGTCAAGACTTCCAATGTCAGATCCTCCCACAGAAAAAAAAAATAAGCCATCCAAAAAGGAATGAGGAAGGAAGCTCAGAAGACTGGCTTTGTCCACCTTTGTGAATCTGATGCAGCATCTGTGCTAGGACTGTCTTTGGAACAGTTACGGATAAGGCTACAACCACAGAAAAGAATTAATAAAATTGGTGGAGCCATGAAAAACAGTATCACCCAGTGACTGGAAGCCATGACATAGTTTAGTGTTTCTAAGCAGGAATCTCACTACTCTTACAGGCAGTGGGGTACCACAGGTCACTTAGACAATGGCAAGTATTGACTCCAGCAGTAACAGCTGTGTTAGCCAAAGGGAAAAAGCTAGCACTACTGAAAAGACTACCAGAAAATACCTACTAGGTGGCTCAAAGATGATAAATTTAGGGTCTGTATACCATAAAATAAATTCTGCAACAGTGAAAAGCAGAAAAACAGCACTGAAGTTTCCAAAATATTTTCCAGTGATCATGATGCTTCTCATATGTTAAGAGCTATAAATTATCAGTTGAAAGTATTAGTTTCATTAATGCAGAAGCATGAACACATGCTAATAACACAATTTTCTTTTTCAGCCAAAGGTTGATATGTTTGCTATTAAACTGCTTATTATATGACACTATTTAGCACTATATTTTTAGTATTCTTTCTGTTTAGGAAGGAAATTATTGTGATAAATGTAACATCTGACAGTGATAACTATTCAGTTTGTCATGTATCTTCTGGCTGCATGGCAAGTCAGCTTCAGTTTGATGTCAGGTGTACAATTTAGAAAAAAGTATTTATCTTTTAGTTTACTCTGGCCATCAAATACTACAATATTTCATGACAAAACTCTGTCACTATCTTGTGGCAACACTCTGCACTCAGCACCTGTTTGATGCTGAAACCAGGACAGAAAATGAATTATCAATAGTGCTCTGCTATATAGACACATGGACATTACCATTTAATATCACACTGTGAATCAAAATAGATACTATTATGAACGTACTTAGCCGGGAATAGGACCAGTCCTAACTCTGTAATATATTCAAAACTGGGAGAGGCTCAATGAATTTGTATACAATCAGAAGGCAAGTGGTTCTTGATGCTGTAGAAAATAATTCTTGTCCTTCAGTTCCTTCTCTTTAAATTGTCAATTGCCTGAACTTCTTATTCCTGTGATTCTATATAAAAATTAATTGGAATTTAAAAAAAAAAAAAATAGAGGATGATTCCATTGTATTTTTACATTTGCTGCACCAAACCCACAACAAATCAAAGTTAGCATCTTGAGTTGTTTTTTTAATTGATGAACAGCTAAAGTTCATCAGTGTTTGCTGTTTAGAGTCTTACGGGGTCTTACTGGAGAAACTGCATTTCATCTCAGAGTAATACCAAGACAAATGTGGATAGCTCCTTATGAGTTTTTTAAAATTGTAATGCATGATTTTGGCTGTCACATTTTACTCCACATATAACATAGGTCCAATGATATAATTCAGTGCTAAAGGCAATCAAATACATAATGAATTATATTCTGTGTGCCTTGTTCCTTCTAAATGTCTAAAAGAGACAGCCAGACTAGATTACATCAGACTTTGTTTTTCATTCTTTTTCATGTGATCTGTTTCAAGTTAAGATTCCATCAATGTTCCTTTAAATCAACTTTTCATGCTACCTTTTTAAAGTTAATTATTAATGTAGTGACAAGCAGGGAAGACTAAGAATTATAATTTGTTTTCTGCAGTCAAAAGGACATGAGAAACATCTTTGACAATGGCTGTCTATTTAGAAAAATACAAAGGTAATACAAAGATAGAACACTGAATGCAGCTTTAAAGAAAATTTACAACAAATCTGTGTTACATGAGTTGGAAATGCTGTGTATGCTTCTACAGGTGTTAAAAGAAGGAAGTTTAGAAATAACCCTTTGAGCCTCGTTTAACTGTTTAATATAAGTAGATGAAAATGAATGTGCTTGTATCTTGTTTTATTTTTAAGCAGCATATTATCCAGAGCTTTCGGAATAGGATTGTCTTTTCTCCTGGAAGGTATTGTTCTAATTTCCAGAGCGTCATAGAGAACAACAACAATATAGGAGTCTCTATCTGCTAAATCCAACTCCAGTCATCAGCACTGACAGGCAGAGATTTGGAGATATTTGACACTGCAAATCCTATTTCTCCATGATTCTTTATCTTTTACAACATTTTCAACAGTGTTATATCAGATTTTTGTAAAGATAATCAGTAGGCATGCTGTATAACTGAAATCAGAAACAAAAACTCATCCTCCCTGGTGGAGGGGTGGGAAGCATTGGGGTGGCTGCATCTGTTAAAATTCTCCAAAGACGTTTTTGTAGTGGGGAACTGCTGGTGCAGAGACGAAAGACAGTCCAGAGGTTAGGCAGAGAGACCACAGTTTACATTCCTATTCCACCAGAGTCTTCCTAGGTTTAAATGAACTTGCGGAATCTATTAATTTATTTGGTGTCACTGTTCCTCACCTGAACTTCCCTGCCTTGCAGAGGGTTTGGGAGTCACCACACATGAAAGACCACTCATGGTATGATGATCAAAGGGCCACTCCAACCTGATCTAGTGTTCCAACTAACAGCTGGTTTGTGACAAGCTCTCTCAGCTGGTCAGACCCAGTGCTAGGGGGCCAAATGTTGCACACTGGCTGGAGCACCCAGGAGCTTCTGGCACAATATTATTATCAATCTGAATTGAGCTGAATTTCATTAAAACAAGTAGTTCCAGAACTTGTTTCAAAGCATTTGTAATTTTACATCCTACACATTTTTAAAGGCATGATGTTATGAATCAAGTGGACAGATCATATTTAGGGAAAAAATGTTATCCCATATCAAGTCATTTCAAGTTTGTCTTCTTAAGATGCCTTCAGATATTTGTTAATACTCAGAAGGAAAAAGACTTGGTGCCTAATTGTGACAGCAGCAGGGGTTAACCAAGGTAAGTAACAGAAACTGTGTACAAACATTATGGGATAGCATTCAAAGCCAAGACATAGTGTCATTATACAGGAATAGCAATGAAACAACATACCTTTCCCACCAGATCAGCAATGGTAGGCACCGGTTTTCCTTTCTGATGACGCATGGTTGCAGGACTCTGTCCATTCCAGTCTTCAAGTTCCTCAATGGTTTTCAGGTAAAGCAGAGCTCGCAGTCCAGTGCAGTAGTCATCAATAACAGTGAAATCTTGATTCTGGATTGCACTGCACACCTACAAAAGTACATCAGCTATCAGGGACATCCTGGCAGAGAAGCATATGGAATTAGCAAGATTTTTGAACTTAATGATTATCAGAGGACCCTTCCTGCAACTTCACTGGGAAAGAACTACAATAACTCAGGATGTTAACTGGCTGCTTAATCGTGTTATGATACCACCACTGCAGTGCAGGAGAAAAAGGACTCGGTAACAGTAGTTATGCCTAGGTTTCCCAATGGAAGTCCTTAGACCAGATTGAAGGCTGTTCAGGAGTAAGCCAGCCAGCCCAGCCCCAAGTGTGCCTTCCGAGGCGCTGTTGCTGAGCATGCCAAGCACACTGGCAAATCATCAGTTATACTCAGACCGTTGCCTGCAGACAGACAGTATTCCCCAGCCTGCTCTGTTCAGGAAGGACAAGCATATCCAGTTAGGCACCAGTCATCCAAATCACACTACAGACTTGCTGAGGTTGCAAGGCATCTCTACAGATTGTCTTGTCCAATCTCACAGCTCAGAGAAGGGTCAACTAGAGGAGGATGCTGAAGACTGTGTCCAGCCAGGGTTTGAATAACTCCAAAGAAAGAGACTACACAGCCTTTCCAAGGAACCTGGCCCAGTGTTCAATCTCCCTTGCAGCTTTTTCTTATATTTAAATGGGATTTCTCATGTTCCAGTTTGTGCCAATTGCCTCTTGTTCTTTCACTGGATACTCCTGAGAATAATCTGGCTCCAACCAAAGTGTCTCAGCAAACAGCACCCATTAAGCTGATTTGTTATCATGGGGGAGCATTACCAGGTACAGCACAGTCCCTTTCTGCTAATCACCATTTGCCATTCAATGCTACTGGGAGACCAGGTTACTTTATTTTAGACACTTTAAAAAAAAAACAGACAGTGATATAGCTTTGTAAATACATAAAGCAATGATCTCTGGCCCACAGAGCTGAACATGTAAACACAGAACAGCAGAGAATAGTCTGGACCACTTTGTGGATATCAATGCAGATTTTAATCCACAGAGATAGCCAACCAAACTAACAAATGAATAAAAAAATCCCTAACTCTTCTTTGAACACCTTCTCATTAGCTAAACTCTAATCAACCAGCAGTGATGAGGTGAAGGGTTGGTTGAGTACCATTAATTGGCAGTCTCTGGAAATGCTCTGAAATTCCATATGTTTCAGTGTTTTCAGCCTCCAAAAAAGAATGCTTCTGATAATACCTGCACTTAGACACACACATAATGAAACTAACAGTGAAATAGCCACGTCTTTTAGAACATGAATGTGTGCACGTGCACACACACATCCATACTCCTTGAACATGAAAACACACCTTGGATCATAATTGACAGACACTTAAAAAGTACAGGAAAGATATAATTGTGTTTCACATTTCAGAAATGATAATGCAACTTTCAATTCTGAAGACAGGTACACATCACATTGTAAATTACCATACACTACAGCTGTACAAGGAAAAAATAAGGGCAACCTATAAAATAAGCACAAGAACATTTTTTATGCAGCACATTTACATTACACAAAATCTGTTTCTCTGGAGAAACAATGTGGGCATTAATTAGGTCTGTTACACCTTTCATAGACTTCAAGACTTTTGTTTTCCAGAGCAATTATAGAGAACATCATAATAATTTCCTGTACAGGTTATTTAACTGCAAAACTCAACTGATGCTTATTTGAACCTTTCTGCTCAGCAAGGGATTCTCTATTTTTTTACTGCATGGGTAACATTTTTATTAGTTATTCTCAAAAATACTAAAACTGTAAAAAAACAAAACCAAAACCCAACAAAACCAGTTAAAAGCCATGTCATGTCACGTGAAACAAGTTCAGGCACTGTTGTCAAAACCCTGAAATACTTTGACAGGATGTATACACACGAGATACACTGGAGGATACCTGTGATAACCTTATATATAAAGAGACTTTTACTGTTTTTCATATTGTGGTTCAGTGTTATGAACCGCAATAACATAAAAATGTGCAGAAGATGATATCTCACTAAAAGCTAACATTTGATCATTGTGAGTCTACGTGCAGTGCACTGTTTGCCTTTTGTAGAAAGCCTAGTAGGTTCCAGAACCACAAGCAAAATGCAATTTTTAAACAAAAATATAAATATCTGCACTAAAGAAAAATTTTATCTGAAATTGAATGAGTTAGAAACAGAATTATCAAGTGGTTTCAGATGATGCTCCTTTTCTGTACAAGCCTTATGACTGTGGTGCCCAATGGTGCAGATAATAACCAGACATGCCTTTCATTAATTTCACTGTGACAAGATCAAGTGTTTATGGGCTTTCCTAGAACAAGAGAGATGCAAACATTAACACATACAAACCCAACAGGGATAGCATTTTTTTGACAAATTCCAAAACATTCTGAGTTTTGAAATTTCTGATATGCTGCACATATCAGATGGTGAGATTTATTTTAGACTTCCATGTCTTCCAGTATCTTCTGTGAATCAATGTAGAATCGTTTGCTGCATTTTAAAAGGTGGTGAACAAAGCCAAGATAAAAGGTTACCCTGACCCATCAGCTATGACAATTTCTACACCACAGAGAGAGGTTTTTAACAGCATAAGTGGCTGCTTCTGAATTGCCAGTTTAAATGGCACTGTGCCCTCTTTACAGCACAAGAGAAGTGGCAGGGCAATAGACTGGCTAAGACTTAAACTCATACATCCAGAAAAATCACGGAAGAGCAAAACCAACCCATCTCCATGCATCATTAATGCCCCTGCTTTGCTCCTGCTGTTTGCACTGGGAACAGGCATTCTTCCCCTTCCTTGCAAAGCTAAACATTGAGCCCCTTATTCTGCTGATATCTTACTTTACAGGTGTGAAGATCAGGAAAAGCAGTCCAGCTATGGCCATATTTTAAATGGAACTACCCTTTGGTTGCTACCACCTCTTATTTAATGTCTTATTAAACCACCTCAATGGGAGATAAAGGCAAGCAGGGTGCTGCTGTAACAGTTGTTGTGGGTGCCTTGCACACGCATTAGAGCAGCACCATGAAACTGAACTGCAACCAGCATTCCTCAGCATCATGATTTTACCAAAACAAACATAGCAAAATGTGTTTCCCTCTAGGTCCTGAAGCAAAAGCCTGAACAAAAATGTAAGTTTGCAACTGAGAACATACACATGGTCAAACTGTGCCAGAGCAGCAGCCTGCATCCTGTCACAAACAGAAGCCACTTATGGACGAGCTTACGAAACACAGCGTGGGTCAGTTGCTCACGTGGTTTATCAACCCAGGTTCTGGCAAGCAGTACTGCTGGGACTGTGCATGGCAGAGACGGCACTTGTTTAATATCCCCTTGTCCTAGACCCAGGCTGTCACCTGAAACAGGTGGAAAGTAGTTTTTTTTTCTTTGGAAGATGAGCTGCAGGCCCTGTGAGCAACCTATGGGACAGAGTGAGGTCCAAATCACAATGGAGCTGTTAGCCCTGCTGACAACTGCTGTCCTGCTGTCTTGCTTGTGTTTGTCTCTAGCTTTGGACTAGATCTTGGGCTAGAAGAGAAAGACACTACATGTTTCCTGCTTAGAAAGGTAACGTATACTGTTCATAGTGCTCTTGCATACAGGGACATGATTTTGCACAAGTTGGGTTTTACTGCATTGCCTGTCTCTGCCTTGGCAGCGGAACTGCTACAATTTCATTTTTAACATCTGACCTCCTCCCCTTTCCCCCAGATACAGACTCCTTGTTCCACTCCATTGATTGCCCCTTATGTCCCAAGAGACAAGCGGGCCAACATGCTATGTATGATCAATTATATCGTGCTCTCAGTATTCTGACATTTAAAACCGTTCAGTATAAATTGCAACTGTAAGTTACAATTCTAATCTATACAGACATGCCTGAGATACTAAAAGACACAATGCCTGCTTTGCTGCTGGTAAATCAAACATACACCAAATATCTCCCTGGGGAATGGGGATGTGAAATGAATCATAGGCTAAGGCTCTAAGTAAAACTGTGCTGGAAATGCAGTGATGGGAGAGGCATGCAAAGGTCCCTGCCGATGTCCTGCATAAGAAATGACATGTCTGCTCTAATACTAAACACAAATACTAAGTCTAACTTTGTCAAAGAATCTAGAGCCATTACAAATTTTACTCAAGGAACTAGAGTAAATTGTCAGGAGATTATTATTACGGAAAAAAGAATTTTACAGTTTACATGGTTGTTATTAATTATTCACAAGAATCTGAAACTTTTAATTTACATATTTTGAAGAAAAAGTTCATTATTTGTGACAGGTACTACCACATCAATTACAAATCATTGTAAATGCTTTTGCTGTTAGCAGAATCATTACACTACAAAGAGATGCCAATTTCTGAAGCCTTTACTGTGGCAAATCCCCTGCACCATGTACGGAGAGCTCTGTTCTGTGTAAGATCTCTTAGGTTTTGTCCATAGTCTGTGTTTCTAGGAACAACAGGTATAATACACAGACGTTGGATTTTATTTCTGTTTTGCTCTCTACAAAAATGTCTGTGGTTCCTGTCCAAACTTTGGTATATCCTGGGAGACTGTGTTGAAGACCTGTGCCATCCGTGCAGAACCTGGACAAAAATGGCCGAGACATTTCCAGCCAAATCACCACTAAAGCAATTCCTATTCACTCTGATACTGGCATTTTCCCATTGGAGGATGTTGAGAAGTAGAAAATATATTCTGTAACATGAGAAAGAGGAAAAAACACACTTCTCTGTCAACTCTCTCATACCCCATGACCTTTAGTTTTTACATAAACATTATTATATGGCAAAATTCCAGATGGACAAGTGATAGTGGGGAAGATGGTGTCAAAAATATGCCCCAGTCCCCACTGCATGCTTTCCATTCCATCAATAGCAGGGATTTCAGCAGATATGAAAGAGGAGATGCAGATCTAGACATGTTTGTATCAGTTCTTCACTACACTACTTTCAACTAACAAGAAGTAGTGTGTCTGTAATCTCATATACTACTAGTTCACTGAAAAAGGTTGGAGCAGGTGGAGAATCTAGACTGTTTAATAATGTGCTGCTTTGCAAGAAGTGTATGTATTCTAGGTATGACTAGATCTGTGAGAACAAGAATGCTGTAATGTCTGGCTGCAGTTGTGCTCCTATTTGAAATTGTCTCAAAGCACTATTAAAACCTTTAGCCAATTATGATTTTGTGGTAGGAGACAATAGGTTGAAGAAAATTTTAATTTTTACACCCCTCCAAAATATATGTTTCTCTGTTTAGAATATGGGTATAAAATAATTGTCATTTTTATTAAAAGAGAAGCAACAACAAGGAGGCTGATGGATGGCAGTGATACACGGTCTAGAAGTAAGAAGATTGATGGGTATATATTTGTATACACAAATGCAAATCACACAGCTTGACTGTTCTATCTTATTAGTTTCCATTTGTTGGAGCTGTATAACATCAAAGTAGTGATCTGCCCGTATATTGCATTTAGTGCTAATGTAACGGACTACCAAAAAAGAAAAAAAAAATCAAAGTGAGAGTTTCTAAGTAGTTTCTTGGCAATTGAGACAGCAGGCTCTTTCATCTGTGCTGTAACTGTGGCAGTGCATTGATTTAAACTCCTTCTGAGATCTCAAATGCTTTTATATTCTTAGGTCTTGCTGGCTGCTTTCTTTTTTCCTTTTTTTTTTTTTCCTTCAAATGATAAAATTCTAGCGTTTAGCTGAATGCCATCTTGCTTCCCCAGAAGATGAAGAGTTATTTCAGCTATGGTTCTAAACTGCATAAGATCTGTAAATAAAATAGCTCTCAAAATGCCCTTCGATTAGGAAATTAGCCTTTAAATTCACAGTTTCTAATATTCTTACCATAGCAAGGTAATAAACAACTATTATTCCTCCAAGATACCTGTGAGATGTTTTACAATGGATTAACAAATTTGATTCTCCATTAATTTGGTGGACTTCCATTGAAATATTTGTACTGATATGACCAAATTGTAAGCAAAAGAATTACTGTTTTGATATTATATTATAATATATTTTCAATTTTAGCATTACTTATCATCTTTCTTTACAAGTTTTCTTTTTCTGTTAAAAATTCTTTCTGGTAAGTATTGAAGACATAAATCCACCTTCCTGTTAGAGAAAGATTTATGACTGACTCTAAGCTGTTTTTCAATGTATAGTTGAGGTTACTGCTTTTTTTATTAGTGTTTATTGATTAAGATTCTAATGGAAAAAGACTGAAGTTGTAAATGAATGCAAGGTGTTCAGGAAGGATTCTATTTTGCCCATGTGGATATCCATATGAAACAACAGCTTTAAGAAAATTAATTTCATTGTAGTGGGCAAGAGCATAATTTTAATCTGGGCCAGGTATACATACAATTTAAATTTTCTTCTCAAAAACAACCAGCAAAAAATGACTGAACCAAAGGGAGATCTTTCTGGGCCATGCAATCTATATGCTGCATAGCTTTTGCATATGGGAATGTAAATGTATGTTTTCTAGTCCCTCTACAATGATTTAGATGTGCCCAGATCTAGAAAATAAAAAGCAGTACATGCAGCATTGGTTGTCTGTCACAGTACTCATAATAACATGCCATGATAGCATGGCAACAGCTGCAATGTGAGAGTAAGTAGACAAATACAATCTCCTCTGAGAGGTGTTTCTGTACTTACAATCTTCAGGATACCAATGTCTACGGAAAGTGCCTGGATAAGATGGTTCCTGCTCCTCATGTCTTGTTGAACACTGACTTACCGGTACATTAAATGTGTGGCATAAATTACCCTTTCTATCACCAATTATTACTTTTGCTATAGGCTTGTAGGTTTAAGAACTTCAGGGGAAGTGGATTTATCAGACAATGTGGTGCACTCTCTGGAAAAAAATGAGATTCTTTGTTTTAAAGAACAAATTTGTAAGTAAGAGTTTCCCAAATATTGATACAGATGGAACAATTTGATTCATTCACATTAGCTGCTTAAATGACTCTAGAGATACAGGTTAGCAGATGGGATGTTACTTAACAATGCTTTAGATACTGGATCAAGATGTAAAACTAATTTGGATGATAGCTGTTAGCCCTTTTAAAACATTAGAATTGAGCTAATATACACAAACTAACGAACAACTATTTGTTCCAAAGTCTAGTGCGGCTTTCAGAAAGCAGTTTGAAGGACTTAAATATTACATCTATGAGTTGTCTGAATTGTGGGGAAAAAAAACCCCAACATAAACTTTTTTTATTGAGTCCTAGACTTGAAGCCCTAATAAGCTGAAGGCTTACTAGTGACATTTGAGGGCAGCACACAGAATGTTTCAAAGATGCTAACAACTCCAGGCTCTGCAGAGTAAGCAACCATTCACACAGGGCTTAAGAAATCTCGATAAAAAAATTACTGGATGGTCTGATGTCATGTGGGTATCAGTAATGAAACATTTCAGTTATTTTGTTATACCTCAAGAGAGTTCATCAGACTTGAGCGAGAGCATCATTCTAATGAGAAGTATAGGCTAATGTCAGTAAGTAATGGAGCTCAAAATGAGTTAAAAGAAGGTCTCCAACCCATGCAAGACAAGCTTGAAGGATAAGAGATGTCCTGTGCAGCTTGGATTCTCTCTACAACAGTGCAACATAATGCTGACCTGGTGCTGAGCAGAACTAAGCTGACATTTAGGCAGCATTGAGGCAGGGAGCACAGACAAGGAAACGAGGATGCAGTTACTGGGAAGCAAGAGCCACACAGCCTGTGTTGAAGCCACAGAAGCCTCTTGAGACAAGCTGTAATGAAAAGCATCCCTAAGACCAAGGTGACAGTTACTCCTGCTGGCACACAGACCCCAAAGTATCTGATTTTTGGGGGTGAAAGATATACTTGTATCCCTGTTGGAATAACAGGGCAACCATGAGTGGCCAACAATGAAGGAGGAGAAAAAAATCTAGAATCCATTAGCCACTTACCAGACAAGGGCACAGCAGTGGATAAGAGCACTCACTGTAAGGAATCCTTTAAGAATGTTATCCTTTGCATTAATTCCTAGCCTACTCAAATGCATTTTTCCTCCTCTTAAGTTCTTCTCTGCCAATTAAATCATCTTTCATCTAAACAGCCAAACTGGGTGTTTGGGAGTAGGAAACTGGTACTTATCAAGGGACCCCAAATGACTCAATTTTGTATCCTGTGTCTTTGAGTGGGAAAATGCAAAAGAAATCAAGAATTTTCAGAGGTCTCCCTGAGGTAATTGTGGGGCTTTTTCCCTGTCAACCACGCTTAGAGGAATGGTTATATTTCCTTATCTCACTGAAGCATACTGTCAGTTCTTGGAAGTATGAAGTGGGCGTTTATGCAGTAGGTGGGCACTAATACCAATAAAAGTGCTGATCATGATCATCTCTGCTAAGAAAACAAATACGATTCCACATGCATTGACCATTATGGGAAGCAGCCTCATAATCAGTCATCTATAGCAAATTGTATAATTGTACTGTAGATCTACAAAATGAACAATATCTTTGAAAGTAAACAGTCCAATCACAAGTAGAGGATCTACAACTATCTTTAAATATATGTTGAATATCACTTCATGTTTCATTTATTAACACCCAAATGTCTCGCCTCTCTGTGATAAGTACTGTTCATAGAATCATAGAATGG
>NW_010268964.1:0-13292 GCF_000690775.1 Eurypyga helias
AGGGCCAGAGCCTGAGAGCTGTTGCGGCAGATTCTGAGCGAACTCTGTCAGTGATAGCAAGACCAGGAAACTAAACAAACCCACCAACTCCCTCACGAATGAGCCAGGACAGGAGTTAGTAAAGTTGCTAATGCAGGAGTCAGGGAGAGGGTTAGCAAGTGTACATAAGTGAACGAGCAAGAGAGTAAGGGAGAGAATAATGGCTCCCAGATCCCCTCCTCGCCTCTGCCCCCAGCATGACGTACTATGGAATGAAATACTTCCTTGGTCTGTTTGGGTCAGCTGTCTGAACTGTGTGTCCCCTACACTGACTGTAGTGACACAGCGAGAGCTGGGAATGCAGCTGCAGTATCAGAAGCAGAGAAAGACCTTGAATTCAGTGCAGGCATTCCCCAGTGCCAGCTGAGAACTTATCAGTACTTCTCTCCACATCCAGGACCAAAGCTTCCTAGCAGCCACAGTAAAGAGAGTTAACTCTTTCCTGACTGAATCCAACACATCACTACATAGTACTAATAGCAAGAGATCATCTTCAAAGGCATGTGCAGGAAGTTTACTAAGCAATGTAGCATTTCATAACTTAAATCTGACTTTGTTAATTTGCCTGTTCAGAACTCAAGCATTACAATTTGCTAGAGATGAACAGTGATTACCAACTTCAATAACTAGGATCAAAACAGAAGATCTCTAGTCAGTGGGAAGACTATGTACTGTGAAGAACTAAACTGTAGGTGTTGAGTAACTGGATCTGAACCTTTGTTGTAACACCTTATTTTCCTCAGTAAATAGGAAAACAACCAAGCAGACAATCACTCTCTTTCCTGGGAGGTAAGTATATTCTTTCTTATTCACTCAGTACAAGGATATAGTTGAGAAGTTTCAGAAGATACACGTGCAATAGTCCTGACAATGGACAATGAACAAGACAATTCATTGTTCAGGCTGGACAATGGACAAGAACCCCCAGGTCTCACTGTCACATTCCTTTACCATGACAGAGAAAATTATTACTCAAATTTCATCTACTTTATGTTACTAATGAGATTTCCAGAGAGATGCTAATTGGGAATGACACTTCATCCTTTCACACAGTTCTGCAAATCCACGTTAGCATCCTTTAAACGTAATTATAGTATGAAAAAGTTGTCTGAGACTACACAAAATTCACATATTACTCATTTTGTTTCACCCTTGCATATGTTTTTAGTGACATGAATATTAAATGAACTGATCACAAAACAAATATTGTTCATTAATTTGTATTTGAAATTAAAATTTTCCCCAGGTTTGATGACAATAAACATCAGCACAGTGTGTTGGGTTGGTGTGGCAGGGTTTTGGTAGTGGGGAAGGGGCCGCAGGGGTGGCTTCTGTGAGAAGCTACTAGAAGCTTCCCCAGCTCCAAGTGGAACCCCCCTCTGGCCACAGCCAAGCCAATTACTGCCTCTGTGATTAACATATTTAAGAGGGGAAAACAAAGAGAACCAGCAGCAGAGAGAGGGATATGAGAGGGACAGCCAGGCAGACACCCAGTGTCAATGCAGAAAGGTGGGAGGAGGTGGGCCAGAGCAGAGGTTCCCCTGCAGCCCATGGTGAGAGGGCAGGCTGTACCCCTGCAGCCATGGGGGGTCACAGGGGAGCAGAGACCCATCTGCAGCCCAGGGAGGGCCCCATGTCAGAGCAGGCAGCTGTGCCCGAAGAAGCCCATGACGCCATTGGAAGCCTATGCTGGAGCAAGAAGGGAGGGGGGTGCAGGGAAGGTTTTGGAGACCTGGTTTTGTGTCTCATTATCCTACTCTGATTTGACTGGTAACTAACTGAATCTTTTTTTCTTCCACAAGTCGTCTGTTTTGACCGTGACTGTAACTGGTGAGTGATCCCTCACTGTCCCTGTCTTGACCCACGAGCCTTTCCTTTTATTTTCTCCTTCCCATCACACCGGGCGACAGGAGTGAACAAGAAGCCGCATAGTGCTGAGTTGCCAACTGGGCCAAAACCACAAGACACTGTAATTTCCATCACTTCACTAAAAAGAATTTGCAGGAGAAAGTCCATCTCAGCAGGCTGCAACACCAGCTGTCTGGGTAACATTGCTATTACATTATTTGCTTTAACAGACAGCATTAACAACTGCTACCATTTGCCAGAAAGTGGACACTATACAGAGAAAGATGATTATGATTAATGAGATAAGTAAACGTTTATTGTGTGGAACACCATACCAAGAAATTAAACTTAATTCAACTCTACATAAATAGACTAAGTGAACAAGGTCTCCTGAGTTGTTGGAGGACCAACACCTAAAAGTACTGAGAATGTATTCTTGTATAACCCTCACAAGCGAATCTCTAGAGATTTCTTCACTGGTCTCTGCTAAGCTTAAGCACTATTCTAGTTAGTTCTAGAACGTATCATGCCATGAAATGACCCACAAAAGTTACCCAAAGGCTAGAAAAATTCTTCACAGTGTGTTCAAGTTTATCAATTAACAAAAAGAGAACAACTGCCAAGGCAGTTAACAATCTTCAAAGAGAAGACATCAAGCACTAAGCTACTGAAACCAGCATGCAAAGGCACAACCTGAACTCATTTCTAGGATCTGAGAATAGATCATTTCCAGCAGAGAAGGGTGGCAACTGTAATAGCACTCACACATCTTTCCACCTGAGTGTTTCAGACAGAGCATAGATGCCTTTCTGCTAGACACCAGAGATAAATGAGTTACTGGGCTGTCAGAGAACACATCCTATACAACAGTGGAGATGAGACCAACAAAATTTAACAGGCTCCCCCTTTCCCTGTGAACCATGAATTTGTAACAATTTGTATAAACGTTATGTTACTTTGGGACACAAACATTTTGCTTTTTTACAGCAAAGCTTGCAGGCAGGACCTCTACTAGCAGGCATTATATTATGTATGCAGTAACATGCACTTAGTAACAACAACTATCTCCTTGCCACATTGCCATATGGAAAGACATAAATGAGAGGACTGACAAACACTGCATATTACTATGCAACCACTACAACTACCACTGTGGAAAAATAAACAAGGTAACTATATTTTCCTGGACTGAAAAATGAAGTACACACTGCTTTATGTACAACAAAATAGGAAATATTTAGAGCTGTAGCAACAACAGGAGTCTAACATCTTTGCAGGACTGAAAAAATAAGCATCATCTTACGACTGGAATATATGACCTTAACAGATCACAGATTAAAAGACCCAAATGATATTTGAATCCAGTATTAAGCAATTTCTTTTTATAGATCTAACTGAATCCTAAAATGTACTTTAAAAAGCCTGGATTTATATGCTGGAGAATAACAGAATCAGAAAAGGAAAAAAAAAGTCAAAAATCAAGTACTGGAGCATTTTTCGTAGGAGGAGAGGCTAAAAGAGCTGGGGCTGTTCAACCTGGAGAAGAGAAGGCTTAAGGTGGGGGATTCTCATCCATACATATATATATATATATATATATGAAAACAGGGTCCAGAGAGGACGGAGCCAGGCTGTTTTCAGTGGTGGCTGGTGACAGGAAGAGATGCAACATGCACAAACAGAAACACCAGAGAGATCCTCTGAATATCAGGAACACTTTTTCACTGTGAGGGTGACTGAGCATTGGCACAGGTTGCCCAGGGAGGTGACAGGGCCTCCATCCTTGCAGATGCTGAAAAACTGTCTGGACATGGTCCTGCACAACTGGCTCTAGGTAGTCCTGCTTGAGCAGGGGGAGGGACCAGGTGACCTCCAGAAGTCCCTGCCAACCTCAACCCTCCTGTGAAAAATGCTAAAGTTGAACTTTTCAATATACATAGAGTATACATGCATAGAGTAGTAGCATTAACATTAGTATAAAAGATGATCTGCAAGATCTGTGATTGAGGCATTTGTAACCATTACTATCATCCCAGACTCATGTCAATTAAAAAAAGTCAATAAAGACTACCTCTAAAAATCATTTATATGATATGCTCCCCCACAACAATCCATATGTATGTTTCATGGAAAGAAATTTTCAGCATGAAATACAAGATTTCATGCTGAAATCTTGTATTTCAGCATCTGAAACAAGATGCAGCAGTCCAGCAACCTTCCGCTGTGTTTCACACTTGGGTTTTATGCCTGAAATTTCAACACAGCTCCAAAAAGATACAGTCAGTCTGCTGTGAAGAACATTATTTATTGTGCTCATCAAGTGATGTTATTGGACAAGCACTGGCATCCAGGTGTCACCTATGATTTGCAGTGAACAAGCTTGGACAGTACTATTTTAACATCACAGTAGCAAATTTGAGCTTGCTCTGGCAGATAAAGGAGGTTTAATTTAATCTCTATTTTCTTTAGTTCTAAGCAGATGGTCATAGTCATTACTAAGAAAGTGACAACTCTGTACCGCTCCTGTGCAAATGAAATGCTTGAAGACAAACTCTGAAAGTAAACTCAGTAAGAGCCATAAGGCATAACAAATTCAAATAATTCTTAAAAAGATTGCATGTGTCAGTCAGAAATACAATACCATAAATGGTTAAAACTGACAGAGCAGATTTACTACTGACTTTACATAGAGACTCTGTCTGTAAAAGCTGTATCTCTCTTCCCTTAACTTTAAGTGCCTAAGTGGAGAATAAGTTCATGGCTAAACGCAAACAATTCTAGTTTTTCATTCAAACTCAATTTATAATTATCCATTTTGTTACAATAAACTTAATTTTTACAATACACACAGAACAGTTTGCATCTGTCCCATAAAAGTTGCCATTTTTTTTAAAACAATCAACAAAGTTACAGTGTAAATCAAAAGTAAAATTTCAGATAAAAGTACTGGCAAGCAGTCCTCAGTATAAGAAATACTGATTTCAAAGAGTAAACATGGACACATGAATCATAGGAATATAAAGCAGCTGGTATGCAGTTCTAGTAAGCATTACAAGATAGCATAAGAGAAACAGAAGTAATCTCAGACTTCTCAGACATCAACGTTTTTTTAAAAAGTCTAGGAAGAGGTCACAGCATTATGGTGCACAAGTCACTAGTGTAATCAAAGAACTACCTGAGAACTGGATACTCAGTATTTCCATAAAAGGCAAATAAAAAGCTAGTTATGTCTATTCTTACAGGTAAAAAGTGAGATCACATCTGTCAATATACATTAACTGGCTGAATAAAGCAAAAACATAAAGCAAGGATCTCCAGGTCATATAGTTTACAACTGTCACAGGCAACAATGCCATAAAGTGTTTGGAGATGTAGTCTAAACAATTCAAAACCAGTTATGTTGCTGTGCCTCAGGGAAGGCTAATAATTCTCCTGCTGTCCAGAAAGCTTTCTTAATTTGTGATATTGAAGAAATTTAGTCTTGCTTATTTGTTTTTGTGCCAACATTGTCCTGTAATTTAACAGTTTAATCTAACACAGCTTTCTACACATGCTCTCATGTGTTACACTTCTCTCCAAGCTCTTAATACACTTTTATGTAGGTTCAAGGCCAGGCTGAATGAGCTTTGAGCAACCTGGTCTAGTGGAGGGTGATCCTGCCCATGGCAGGGGGGTTGGAACTAGATGATCTTTAAGGTCCCTTCCAACCCAAACCATCCTATGATTCTATGATTCTGCAGTCATCTAGACATCATAACTTCAAAACAGTTGAAATTAATATTAATTTCTTAAAACATAGTGAATCTGAAATGTACAAAATATTCCAAAAGACATTCTATCAAGCGTCTTTTAAAATTTAATAGCTCCTATGTTGTATTTATACTGCACTGGTTATGAAGTAATGTTTGCATTTAAACAGTTTGGAAAATATGAACCTTCTCAGAAACAAACATATTTTTGCATAGAAAGCATAACTCTCTTTAGCCTTTGTTATATTCCAATAGAACTCTTGAAGAACCACTGCCTAAGTCTTCCGTGGATTGCAAAGGAAAGAATTCTGATAAATTTCTGTTTGCATTAGAGATCAGAAAAGAAGGAAGAGGCAAGAACCATAGGAATCACTTAATTTTTGAAGGCTGAAGAACTACTCTAGCCAGTAAGTTCTTTCTGAGAACATCTCAGAAACAGAGAAAGAAAAACTTTGAAAGCAGAGATCGTTCTTTAATTGGGCTGCAGGTGAAATAGCCTTTTTTTTTTCTCTCTCGTCAGGGGATGAGGGAGGAGGAAAAACAGGTACAGTTTCAAGCATGTACACTGTTTCAGTTATGAGGCAGAATGAGTAAGCTGCAGACTAACAGATACTGCCAACAGTTGGCCTAGGAATACCTCACTGTAATGTTCAGGAGGCAGAGGCACTTTAAGAAGTTTCTGCTCTTCTCCAGTTTCTTGTTCCCAGTTCTGTGCCCGTCTACCACATACAGCTGTGCCTCTGACTGATAAACGCAGGGCAAGGGGGTTCAGAGTGCCGGGGGGAGTGTTACTTTGCTTTGCCATTCTTAGTTTTTAAAATTATCTCGCCAATTTAGTTTACAGAACCAGAAACCAGGTGTACCAATGCAGGGAACATGCACAGTAAACGTCAATATGCAATTGGGAACATGAACCTGGGGAAAGAGAATTGAAGTTGTACTAACTGCTAGACCATTGTCATATCCTACCTCTTACCATCATCAGACCCTTTAATCAAGCTACCTGATGAACACAGCAGACAACTCAGCAGCAGCCTAGCACAGCTGCAGGCCACAGGCAGTGAAAAACTTCAGACAGAATTAACTGGTATATTTGAGCTTAATGGCCTTTCATGCTTTTCCTTCCACATTCATTTACCTAACCATTTTTTAATCACGTGGACTTTTAAAAGCCACATCGTCTTGTCACTAAGTCCACAGTTTAATTAGGGCTATATCTTTGCATTTGTTCCGAACAGTCTCTTGATGTTTTAAGGTGAAGTCCCAAAGTTCCTGTAAGACAGACAGCAAGTCATTCCTCCTGCTGGTAATGGATGTACAGACCTCTAACCATATCCCTTTCTCCTCCACAGCTGTCATCGCCTAGATCTGTGGCTTCTCATTTATTTATTGGTTCCTCATGTGAAAGCAGTCTCTAAGAAGCTCACCACCCTTACTGCCATTCTCTACTTCTTTCTAGTTCTACCACACCTTTTTGAGACAGGAGGACCAGAGTAAAACACAGCAGTCAAGGTCACTTTGCAGCTGCACAGAGAAGCTTCCTCTCTTGTTCCCTGCTCTTTCTCAACATGCTCCATAACGGCCCCTTGCTGTTTGTCCACCCATTTGCTGAGCACTAAGTTGATATTTCCCTTTAATGAGTATAAACCTAAGATGAGTCTCCTGAGAACAGGGAGTCCAGAAACCACGGCTGGGCATGTAAGGTCAGGAGAGCTCTGTGTTTCACAGAAAGTTTCATGCACCCTTTTAGCAGCCAGCCACAACCCACTCGAAAGTCCTCCCACAACTTTCTGTGGCTGCCACACTTAGAAGCAGCAGCAGTATAACGCTGCCAATATATACTGTCATACCAGCATTCACCTCTTCTCCAGCTCATTTCTAAAAGAAGAAATACCAGACCAAGCAGAAACCTCTTCAGCACTCCACACGAGATGTGCAGGGGTGGGGAAAGACTATTTTAGTTGGACACATGGCTCATCTCTACCACGTGTGATTTTTATTAACCGAGAGAAAGCAAAAGTCACAATCCGTGGGTTGTGACGGGCTTCTTGTCCTCCAAAACACTTGAAGCACAAACACCAGTGCCTTCTTAGCTTAAAATAACTCACTGGAACCCATAAAATTATTCTAAGTCTTGCATCTTTGAGAAGTCTTTGTAAAAAGAGGCTAAGGAGACTTGCAGAAAGAGTATGTCCCTTCCAAAGGGAACAAAGTTGTGTGTGAGACCTTAGCTAAACTATCCTCCCAATACCATTCATGTAGGATGTGCTGAAAAGCATTGTAGAAAATCATTAAGTCTGACTCTTAAAAATGCTATCAATACTTCTGCTAGACACTGCTTTTTTAAACCAAATTAACACTGTTGGCAAGTTAACTGCAGAACTCCTTGATCAGCTTTCTCCAATTATCTGAAATGATGTCGCCATTACTAACACATTTACCATTGTTTGAGAAGAAAATGTTGCAGATTAAAAAAGGCAATACAAAAGTCCAAAACCAAAATGACAGTACTGAGTTGTGAAGTACAGCAAAACCATTCTTCTATGTTAGGACTTGTCTGCGTAATAAAATATAAAGCCTGGGACATGAAGTAATATTGAGGGTTTTGGTTTTTGTTGGTTTGTTTTTTTTTTTTTTAAATATGTGTTGCAGATTTGTGGCATCTCTCAATTCAAAAACTGCATCCAAGAAATATTCCAGCAAGAAAAGTAAGGCTAGAGACAGTGTTTTGCTTCATAATCTAGAGGACTAAAAATATTTGCTTTATTCACATTTGCCTTCTCAACAGGTTGCAACAGAAAATTTTACAGACATCTTAGCTTTTCCATCCCTTAATTTCTAAATACTGAGGGTCAAGATAGAAGTAACACACAAAAGCTTCCTTCAAATACAGATACAGCTTTCCATCACCATTACTGTATTAAACACTGAGCAGCTACATTCTGAGATTGCAAGTTTGTTTCTACTTAATTTGTGCTGCCTCCCACAAAAATGCACCTGCTCTGCATGTCTTACTGAATACATCTGTACCTACTCCCCTGGGCAACACTTGTAGCTAACTAGTCAACAGGCAGAAAAGCAGTTATTTCGTATTTAATGTGTCTTTCCTAACCTAAACTGCCTCTTTTTAGGCAATGGAATCTGCCCTGACAGATTCAACCAAAATTCCAATGGTCAATATAACATTTCCTTTACTTATACATCAGTTGGAAAAAAATTACTGTAAAGCTAAGCCAAAAATAAGTTAACTGCACAAAATACGGATACATAAAAGTGGTAAATTTGTAATGGAAACCTAGCTTTTCTACACAGCACTTTAGACTAATCTGTATCAAGATATTTAGGCTACGTACATTTGGTTACTATGAGAACAGTAACTCCTGACTCTTGGGAAGTTAAAAATATAATTTTTGTAGACCACTGCAGGAAGCATCGAGAATTTTCTAAATCCTCTCTCATTCAAAAAATTATCCGAAAGATAACATTGCATACACCGAATCAAATGCAACCCTAGATTGTCAAACTGAAAAATCATTTGTACCGTTCTATCTCCTTTAGTGGGAGGGAAGGAAAGCCTCTGAAAGCACTTTAAAGCCACCAAATCCTCCCCTGACTTCGTTAGTGGAGAATCCATGCTGAAATCCCCTTTAAAATGAATTCATTCTTTATTTTAAGTATAATGAATAAATCCTTCAACCTTTTGGGAATAGGAGGAATAGGAGGGCAAGTAGAAGACAGATTCTCTTTTCCTTACAGAAGAAAATGACAGTCAGTGGTCATTTCTCCATGTATCATAGTGGTAGACAGCAGAAGAGGGCAGTGCTCATTATCTCCTTATAACTTCTACCTCACAGGATGTGGTTGGGCAGAGTAAGCACTAGTGAGCCAAGGTCCCTGTGTGTGGGGCAGAAGGTATAAACGGGCACAGATGCATCAACAGCCTCTCAACGGAAGTCTCAACACGGGACCCCACAGCAACAGCACCATGGACTCCTGCTCTGTACAAAGACAGCTACCACCTCCTCTATCCCCCAGGTGGGCTACTTCAGAGGGCTACCTTTCCCTTTGTTAACATGAGACACATGCAAAGAGCAACCATAAAACTGTCTCTTCGCAAGCAATGCCATCACAGCAGTGTGATATGGAGCAAATGGGAATGCGGCACCAAGATGCTGCTCTGTGCCTCTGTAGTCAGGAGAAATATTCATAAAGGCAAGTGCCTTGGCCTAATTATTTAAAAAAAAAAAAATCCTTTTTTCCAAGTATCACATTTGCTATTTTCCTAAAACAATTTGAGTGTTGTAATAATACACCACTCAGAATATAAGTGAGATTCTACTTAGAACCAGTGGGGAAAATTTATCTTTTGAGTGACTGAGAATTTAGAAAGAATATAATTAGTAAATATGCTTTTTTTTTTTTTAATTTGGGTGAACTTCTGAAGCTGCTTTTAGAGCTTTATAGAAACAACTAGAAGATATGCTACGAGATTCCACAAAAACATTCAACTCCTCCCTCCCAGCATTTGTTCCTGAAATTAACTTGGCAATAAAGACAAATTCTTTAAAATAGAAAGCAACTGCTCAAGATCCAAAAGCTTACCAGCAAGATTTGAAAAATTTAAACTAAACTTAAGAAGGACCAGATTCATTTGCTTGTAAAGCCCAGATTTAAATGCACAAAAGTACCCTCTGCTATACACAGCTCCTTCCTGAAGTTGTAAATTAAGCTGGTGAAACGATATTAGAGAATAAAAGTGAAGGTTAGAAAACAAGACCCAAATTTCAGGCCTGAATACAAGACAAACACAGGGAAGACTTACCTCACTTAACCAACCAAATACCAATATCCTGAAGTGAAAAGTAAGCAATTCAAACTATTTTGAAAGGAGGGAAAAAACACTCAACAGGATAGGTAAAAGAGAGAAAAATCCCATTAAGCAGCTGACAAAAGTTAATTTGGTTTCCACCTTCTAGTCTTGACATATTTTATTACAACTACACATAAGGGGTAGTCTTTTCCAGCCAGCTTGATTATTTTCTGCTCCTCCTTTTCTACTCTCCTCAAATGAAGTGGGTTTTTTGGTTGTGGTTTTTTGGTGTGTTTTTTGTTGTTTTGTTTGTTTGTTTAAACAACTGTGCTGAAGAACTGGAGGGAACCTAAACTAACAAAGCTAAAGAACACTTTAAAACAAAATACCGACATTTGGCCTGTATTTTCAGGATTCTCACTAACCTAGCTCCAAACCATTTGTGCCTTGGACATTTTGGATTGAACTCCACTGTACTAGTGTGACCTCACATACAAGCTGTAACACTTAGGTTGCAGTTTTCTGCCTATTCTTTGACGCCTATTCTACCTTCCATGGATACTTTTCAGATCCTGTTTTAACTTCCATGTGTTTTAATATTTGTTGTAGCAACATGATAATGAAATATACAAGTCATTGCAATCACATAGCTCTTTCAAAAATATGAAGGCAGCATTTATTCCACTTGCAGAGGAGGTACATCCGCAATCTCCAAGCCAAACTTTGCTAGGTCCTAGGTATATGGCTTGGGAATAGAACTGTATAATGGAAATACTGAGAATCTCTCTGCCATAGCATCGCTGGCAATATAAATACCCAAGATTACAAACAATATCATCATGTCATGTGAGCATTCCAGGCCAGCCTATAAATAGCAATTCAGAAAGAACTGGCCTTTCACCAGTACCTCAGTACAATGTGTATCTGCTAAAAATATCAGCTTAAATATGTTCAGTAACAGCATGCAATGAGAACAGGTCTGTCTGAATTTTGTGAATTAAATTGCTATTTACACACCCCATCTCTTTATTAAACTGATAATAATTCACAGGACTACTGCAATGGACTTCTAATTGAACAAAATGCACACTTCACATGTGAGTGTTATCAGTATTTGTTTTATCCCAGGGATATGTGTATTCGCAATAGTTTCCTTGATAATTAAGTCCTACTTCAGAGCTTCTTCAGAAACAGCATAACTAAGTGGCTGTCTCCATATTGTGACCAGAATTTTTGATTCAGAAATTAACTTAGGATTCCAGCAACAAAAGCAATAGGACACACGACATTATCCAAAGATTCCTCGTGGTAAGATGCTCATCTACATCTACCTCCATAGATTATAAACACAAACATTTGGAGAAAATGATTGCTTAGTACAAGAAAACACACAGTTTTGATACTGTTAATTATTTTTCCAGAAAGAACTGAGAAACAGATTCATATTAATAGTTACACCACATACTTATACAATAGAGGGAGTGGACACATTCCTCAGGTAGCAGATCAGTAGTACACAGGGTTTCAGAAACAATCAGAACTTCCTGAGAGATAATGGAAAAGATAATTCATGTATTACTCAGGATAGGCTTACTCATATTGCTTTGCCAAGAAAGGAAGGCATTACACAGTGTTAGGGAAGAAAATGATGCTTCACTTGAATGTATTAATGACTTCAAAGTTCATCAATGGCTGCAAATGTTGATTTTAGCAATTCATATGGATACAGCTGGAAAAAACCCTACTCTTCCGCCTCTGCAGCACACCTCAGCCCACTTACATACCATACTTCAGCCACTTCTGTTACACTTTCTGACAGGCCAACTACTTCATTCACTGTAACAAACCAGTAGCAATAAAAAAAAGGAAGACGAATGAATGGAGAAAAAAAGCCCAGATGGATTTAAACATGTCCCAGACTCATCTTAATTCGCGGTGGCACCTATCAAGCTGCTCCTGGGAATGACACGACTGAAGTCAGTTGTCCTCGTATGTGCATCCCTCATCTTTGTCATTACCTTTAAAGTTGTTTGGCATACACATTTTCATTACCTTTTCAACCTTTTGCAGTCCTATTACTGATTTCACCTCCGCACAGGAGCGGTAGTAGCAAGGAGCACCCCTACTGACAATGCAGATGAACGCACATCCCTCAGCAAGCAGCAGGCAGCCCCCTTTATTGAGAGGCCCAGAACGAGGACAGGCTGCCACAGCTCAGAAATTAGTTCTGGAGAGATTGCCAGCAAAGCACTGACACGTGAACAGCAGCACACCGCACTACTATAGAAACGAGCGAGTAACCCAGACCTGCAGCTAAGGACCAGTGGGGAGGGCAGGTTTAACCAGCTGGACATCCAGTCAGCACTGCACAGGCACCATTGTACCAGGGAGTGGTGGCACCCCTGCAGAGCTACTGACCTCCCTGTGTTCTCCTCCTTCTCACCTCCAAGAACCACTGATCTGACTCCCAACCATTTCATGTTTCTGAATGCAAGCTGTACAGGTAGAAGAGTTTGCTGTTTAGAAAACTAGAAACTGGGTCAACATCAGCAAGCAACTTGTAGATAGTTATGGGGAAAGAAAAGACAGGGGGCAGGTCCAGGAAACCATAACTCTTGTATTCGACTTTTTCAGTCATTAGTAAGTTTTATTTATTTACCACACAACCTTAAAGATTTAAACTTAAAAGACAAGCCATTAAGTCTGAATTAAGAAAAAAAGTAACCACAACAGACACAGAAATCCCTTTAGAGCAGTAACAATGCTGAGCCAGTGCCAACTAATTTTGCAGCATCTTGGCACATTTTTATATTATAAATTATAAATTTATATTTTTATAAATTTTA
>NW_010268965.1:0-44456 GCF_000690775.1 Eurypyga helias
ATTCTGTGATTCTATGATTTTAGATAGCATGATGGTCTTTGGGCTCTTGTTAGAGCACATGGCCAGGTCTTCCCAATGCTGTTTGGTCTTTACTTGTATGATATTTGTGTTCTATGAATATTGCCTCTGTGGTTCAGGAACCTATTGTTCCTTCTCTAACATGTAATTTGGTTTCCAGTTTTGTTCCTGTTACATCATGCCTCTGATTGTGGCCAATTACTAGTTGTGGCCAATTACTAGCTTCAGTAAGCTGGCAATTCTAGTGGTATTTAGTTAACTGAGTTACCTGACTGCTCTGTCTTGCTCATGTATGCAAATAAACTGTCCAGGTTGGGTCAGGAAGGGCTTAATTCAGAAAGCAAGCCTCCACTGAGGGGTTTTTTTTTACCATTACTGGATGAGTTTAATTCTTTAAGCTGTTTTGAAACTGTTGTCTTATCTTTCAGGGATACTAAACATTTTGCAGTGGCCTCTTCCTGCCATGGTACTACAGACTTTTCCTATAAAAATAATGGAGTGATGCTTTATGTCCAGTGGGCCATGGTATTGAGGTTTGTGTCACACTAGTGATGAAGTTCATAATTCTTAGCAATAGTACATGGTGACACCATGCGTTTGGCTTCAAAAAAAACTCTTTCCTTGGGTCTGCCAATGTATGACTCCAGCAGACAAAGAACGAAACCTTAAAGAAAATAAGGCATGTGAAAATTATAATGCTTGGACTTGTTTTTTTATGCTGTTGGTGATAGATTTGAATAGTACAGAAACATGCCATATTAAGGATGTTTATATAAAATAAGTTGTGTTGGGGTTTTTTTGTTTGTTTGTTTTTTACCTGAAAGAAAATTAAAAAGAACATGAGAGTCTCTTGAGTGGAATACTGCATGTTCATAACTTTTTGATTCCTAGCTCACTGACCTTTTTTTCTCTGGAGATATTTTTCCCTTTATTGTAACGTGCCATGTGATAGGATTGCTGAAATATGTGAAGCATGCGTTATTTTACTGGTACAGGCAGGCTGGACTTCTGAGATATGCATACAACTAATCCTGTGGTAGGTGAATTATAGCTAGGAATGTTTCATACTGTTAAGGCAAGAGAAGGGTAGTAAAACAGTCTGCAGCCACTGAACAGGTATATCCTGGACTGACTAGTAGAAAACTAGAGAATCAGGTAGACACTGCTGGAGAACTAGATCCATGTATGCAATGGTTTATGGAAGGAGAAAGTAAAAATAGTTGAAGACTGGTCTCCCCAGTATCCACTGGCAACTACAGAGAGCATGCAACACACTGATATGGCACTTCATTTTTATTGCTGGTCTCAGTTTTAACTTGCTATTTTCCTTTGGTCATCAAAATAAGAGGCATCCATGGGGTATAGCTGCAGTAGAGTAAACTGCACGTTTATGCTCTGCTGCAAGTTCTTATCTTGATTCAATACCAAATTCTAACTACAGCCTAAAAAAAATAATTTTCTTTTAATCTCTGTCTGCTCACATTGGTGGTCTGATTATTTTCTGAAGATGTCATTAAACACGTGTTTAAACATGAGGAGAGACCATGATTTACTTTCTCCAATAGGTGTAAAGGAAGTTTCTTATAAAGATTAGTTTGTCCACCTCAACAGTAGTGAAAACTTCTAGTCTGGGAAATATTCCACTAGATCTGTGCCAGTCTGTTACTATGTGAACAGACTTTTAAAATATTTCAGAGTCCAAATATGAGTGTGCAGTTAATGTGGAGTGTGTTGACATTCAGAAACTGCAAAGTGTACCCTACTGCAGGAGCAATGATGAGGAGTAAACCACAGATCTAGACCCTGTCTCTTGCTTGGCCCCAGAAGGGTTCCATCTGAGACAAAAGAATCATGCATGTATTTGGTGGACTTGCACACACCATGATGGTAATGCACATTTGGTATCCGCACGTATTTGGATGTGGTAGTCCTGTACAGTACATGTTTCATACCGAGACTGTGTGTACCAAAACACTGATTCTTCTTGGTTGATTTAAATTTGAAAGAGTTCTGAGAAAAGGTTGGTAATAAAACTATGCTAACAACCCAAAGAAGGGCTATGAGGCTCTGTAGTCTGTCAGGAGCCTGTGGATCCTGACTCCTGTCACCTCTCTGCTTTTAGAAAAAAACACCTAGATCTGGGAATCATTCTGAGAAAGCTGAGTGGATAACTGACTCTAAAATACTATACTTGCATCTGATTGGGAGCTTTTAGTATGATATGGTTTTGTTCTGCTCTTGAATGGTCAGTATGGCCTCAATTGGCCACCACTTGCTTCCTACATGGCAGAAGAGAAGGAGGAAAGATGTGCATTGATAACCGGGTGGTGGTTGGCTTGCGTAAATTTAGGAGTGAATTTCATGCTAATGCAGTGGCTATTCAAGCATGACTGAAAATGCATGTAAATTGGGTTAGTTTCTTTAGTATGGCTGGCTGATTCTCAAGTGAGTTTTGCTAGATGAACTCTGTAATCAAGTCATTGTAATATACAGCTATGAGACATACCCCATGTATAAATGTTTGCTAAATGAAAATTATTATTGTAATTTTGAGCTCAGTAGACCTTTTAATGTTAGAAGAAGAAAGAGACTGGCTCTGTGTGGTGGTCATTGTGATGAAGACCAGGATAATCTATCAGCAAAATCCTTTTGGCTTTGTTTTTATATATGCAGAAGCATGATCAATTGGTAAAATGTGTTTTGCTATGTTTGCCCAGCGAAGAAATGATATCTTTTCCTAACAGTGCTGATATACTTGGGATTTTCTCACTAACATTTCTCTAAACTCTGATTCTGGCTCACACATTGCTATGTGCAAGTTCTAAAAGTATTATGAATGTGACTAATAGACATGCTTTGTAGCATCAGTGAGAAGCTACTGAGTGGTGTATATATTTGAGCAGAGATTTCAACTCCTACTCTTTATTGCATGCAACTGTTGTTTACAAGTGAAGTATATTTCTGAAACTTACACACTTTAGATTCTAGATCACTGCTATCTGTGATGCTAGGCTAAATACATGAGAAATCAAGAGGTTTTGAGACCTGTTTAAAAGCTTGATATTTCAGCAAGTGTAGCAAAATAGTGAGGTTTTTATATGAACATTTAGATGAGCTTTTCTTAATTGACAGGCCAGTTTGAAGAGGATTATGTAAGACTTTGTGATGAGTGGTTGAAATTGCTTTGAACTAGATGTATGTTGCCTGGTGTGCTCTCACAAGGCTATACAGAAGCTGCTAGAAAATCTAATTAGAAAATCTATGACAACAGGTGAATTCCAAATTCTTTACTACATGCTGGGATAACTCCCATGAGTTCTATGCAGTAAATCAAGACTGACGTGACAAAGCATCAAATCCTTGTTGAACTGTCTTGAACCTCCTACATCTCCTTGGGAGAGTTGCTCAGTATAACCCTCTCAGTGCTCTACTGGTGAAAATATACTTCTCCTTCTCTTCCCCATTTTGTCTGACATTGAAGTGTCTTGAGTGGTCACTATTTCCATAATAATCCAATGGATTTTTCATTGTACCTGCAGCTTGTATGAAATGATGTACAATAGTTTACAAATAATCATGTCATGAAATCATGTTATTCACTCATCTTCATAAGACTCTTTAAAAACATGTTGGCATTCTATTCTCTCCCTAGCTTTGTATACCACAAATGTAGAGCAAAATAAATGCAGATTTATTTGTCACAATGGTGTCTTGTTGCAGGGAGTTGATCGTGTTTAGTCAAGCTTTTTAGATAAACTGAAGAAATGTGTAATTCCTTCTGCTTTCTCAAAGTGCTGTAGCTAGCAGACCATAGGAGTATACAAATAGGTTGTAGAGAGTGAACGAGTTGTTCTGTTCACAGAACTCAAATTGTGAAAGCCAAGTTAAGAGATAGGAAAAGCCTTTAGTCTCCCTACATTTGCATCTTCCAGCTCTGTAGTGCAATTGTTTTTCTCTTGAGGATCTTGAGAGGTGTTCAGGTGCTGGTTGTAGACCACTCTGGCTTCAGGTACCACTAAATGCTGTTTTCATTTCTATGTATGATTTTGAGGTGGTACTTGAAACACTATATTCTGAGAAGTTCACTTCAATTTATAATGTTTAGAACCTGAGTGGATGTGGCATGGATAGGGTTAAAGGCTTTAACTTCCTCTATATACCACCAGATGCTTTTCAATGTGCTAACAAGGATGGGTGGGTTAGGAGGTGCTTCATGCAGGAAGGCTAATGAGGTTCATTGGCAATCGGGGATATGAAACAGCAGGGGAGGAGTAGGAGAGATTGGGGTCTGGAACAGTGATGGTGTGGTTTCTGGCTGAATAAGACTGCCCATTCTATACTGCAGCTGCCTTTTTTTGTTCTGTGGTTAGTAGAAACTCATATATAGATTTTTATTTGTATACCATTGGTGATGACTACTGTGGAGTTCTTTCTCCTTGTTTGTGAATGCCGGTGTCTGTGGATTAATTGCTCTGGACTGCAATTCTTACTGTTTTCATTGCAGTTTTGTGTAATTGTATTGCCTGTGCTGGTTCTGTGCATGCTCAGTTTGTAGCTTTGTCCTGAGAGAGATTGTGCCCTAAACTGTCAACGACTCACCTTAATGGGGTGGACCACAGATGGTGCAAGTTTCCTTTCCAAAGTTCCTATGCTCCAGCTGGGCTGTCAGGGTGAGTTAACCAGATGAATTTGGTCATTGCAGCTGAGTTGATTGTGATGATACCAAAGTCAGTAGAAGGCACTAAAAAGAATAGCTTTGCCAAATCCCTGTTCAGGACCTGCCCATCTTCTCAAGAAAGGAAAGTTTTAAAACCTTTTAATCTTCAGAGGTTTTTTTTCAGCAGTGGAATGAAGTTGTTTTCACTTTCTTCCTGACCCGTGTAAAAGCAGAATTTCTTGCAAAGCATTGTGTAGGTGCAGGAGCTTCACTTGTAGGCAGTAAGAAAACTGAAGTTGTGATAGGGTCATAAGATGTGCTGCTCCATTGAGTTGAAATGCAAACAAATATCTGACATCAAAAAAGATCCGCTGTCTGCCTGGCTTCTAGAATGTCTGGTGTAGTTATGTTTGTTTAGATTATAAGAAACACTGTCATGAAAATCCTCTGATGTATAACAGTAGGTCTCTGTTTTCACATAGGCGATGCTAATAAAGATGCACAGTTTCTTCTAATTCAGCCTTACATACTGCTGTTTTAATTAACCTTGGTCTGCCATATTGGGATTAAATCTATTATAACTTTCTACCTCTTCTAACAAATAATGTCAAAACTCCTGTATGCAAACAGTCATATTTGGTTACAAATGAATTTGAATTGAATTTATTGATTTTTGGGGTGTAGAAAATAGGAAAGATTTAACTGCCACTGCTAGCAGATGAAGAAAAAGGATAGCAGGTAAACCTAAGAGCAGGACTTGCCGAAGTTTTGTCTTCAAAACACTAGCAGCGTAAACAGCTATTGTGTGCATGTGTATTCCCTTATTTTGTGTGCCTGTGCATACACTCTCTATATGGCTAAAAATCTGCCTGGTGGTTCTGCGTTTCTCTGTTCAAGATGTAGGGCAAACTGAGGAAATTCTGAGTGGCAGTGGGCCAATAAGCAAGTCTATGGTACTCATAACTTCTTGTCCAGTTTGGAATGTGTCAAATGACTTGAGTTTTGATTCAGATAGATGTTTAAGTTGTCCTTTAAGAAAAATGCTATATAGATCAAATTTGGCTTTCAAATGGTTCCTCAGACCCAGGTCTAGAGATGAGAAGCATTATAGAGCTTCCTGGTTACTGCTTGTGCTGGTTTTAATTGGGATAGAGTTTATTTTCCTCACAGTAGCTAGTATGAGGCTGTTTTGGCTGTGCTGAGAAGAATATTGATAGCATACTATTGTGTTCATTTGTTGCTAAGGAAAGTTTATGTCACGTCAAGGATATTTTTCAGTTTCTGATACTGCCCCTGTGTTCCAGCTTCTCTACAAGAAGCTGCTCTACAAGAAGCTGGGAAGGGACACAGGCAGGACAGCTGATCCAAATGGACCAAAGGGACATTTTGTGCCATTTTGTGTCATGCTTGGTGTATATGTTGGGCCAGGGGGTAGTCTGTCTTGGGCTCTCTAACTCGTACTACTTGGGGACTGGCTGGGTGTTGGTCAGCAGGTGGTGAGCTGTTGTCTAATTTGTTTCCTTTTCCATTATTTTCATATTACTGGTAGTAATATTAATATTATTAGTATTATTGGTGTAATTTATTTCATTTAATTTCCTTTCAATTACTAGATTGTTTTTATCTCAACCCATGAATTCTCTCCAATTTTCCTCCCCATTCCACTGGGGAGGAGGGAAGTGAGTGAGTGGCTGTGTGGTACTTGGTTGCTGGCTGGGGGTAAACCACAACACAGCTGAGATGCATAAGGTCCTCAGTGTAGTCTGAAGTAACACTTGTTTTTTAGGACATTCTGGTCTAGTGATAGAGTTGGGTGGGCAGTTATCTAGGCTAGCATTTGATTTAACACGGGTAGCTGTTTCTGGGATAGGGTTTATCTCAGGTTGTTTAGATGCCTGAGATGACCCAGAAAAATGGAAGTTACGAACATGAGGGGAATAAAGATGATTCATGTGACCCAGCTGGTTTATGTACCTTGTGCCTCTGCTGTATGGCAAGAAATGCATGAATACAGAAACTGTCGACAGGCAAGGTTGATGATGCTAATGAAAAGCGTCAGTTCCACATCTCCAGTGCCAAGTGCATTACTGAATAATTCAGGCTCTTGTACTGTACACTTCACTTCTATTTCTCTTGGAAAGGGATTTATTAGCTGGCACAGTAATTCTACTACTGTCCTCTTCACAGCTTAGCCATAGGAATGCAGTAGAGTGTGCTTGGGACCAAGGAAGAGATTTATAGGAGACAGAAGCTACCCTGTGCTCCATCAATTATAGATTCTATGATGGATCCTAGGAGCCACTCTAGTTTCAAGCTGACAAGGGAAAAAGTGCAAATGCATCTTCAAATCAGCACATCACACAGCAGTACTTCTTAATGCATGTTTTGCAGGATAAACATTCTTGTAAGGGCAAATTTTTGTAGATGGGGATAATCCTCGATCACCAGTAGTTTTTCTTGGCATTGTGTATTACCATGAGCTCAAAATTCCATCTAGCCAACTTCTCCTGTGATGTTCAGATTTTGCAATAAATTTGGGCCAATTAACAATAGAACCTAGGTCTCCAAATGTGGGGGTGGAAATTTATTTATTTGAAACACAGTTAACAGCTGAAACTTACAGCACTTCAACTTTGGAAAAAGCTTAGTAGCTCCTGCGATGGAAAACTTCCTCATGCGTGAATTTAAGACATATCAAGTCCTCTGGATGCTGAGCATCTATTAGGAGTATACTAGGTTTTTCTCTCTTCAAGGCAGCTTCCTGAGATCCTTTACTACTAAGGAAGAAAGCAGGGTTTGTGTTAAACATAGTGGCTTGAGTTCTGCCTCTGCCACAGACTCTTTACTGTGCAGCAAATCATGGGATCCTTTTTGTGCCATGTATTTCAGAGAGGGCTTTTGTGAGGATCATGGTCACCTGACTGTATTAGGAAAGTACAGTCTGTTTCTTTAGATGGTGTTGATGTATTGCTGTTGGGCAAAGTAATGTCAAACTATAACGGCAAGTGATGGGAGGAGACTGGTCACAAGCTCTTGAGCTGCTTCCCTGAACGTACTGAGATATATACTCTTGCAGTACTTCTTTACCAAAAATTCCTCCAGTTATTGGTATGTTTGATGCTGCAGCACTTGATAACATGGGAGCAATGATCTTTACTCCTCACTGGGAAGCTCTGACTAAAGTTTTGAAAGCACTTTGAGAGCCACAGAACGATGAGTAGATACTATGTTTACTTGCTTTTTTATCTCATTAAAAATAATACACATCACATCTTTTCCAGTGCGGAATACTTAGATTTTCTGTGAATGCTTTAATTTTCCTCAACAGGAGTGAGAGCCTAGACTGTTTGGAATTGCTGTTTCCCTAGAAAAGAAAGGGGAGTGGGGGTGAACCAGAATTTACGTGGTGATAGTACTGCTCTTGAAGTGATAGACCAGATAATCTATAAAGGAGTTGTTTTTTCCTTTAGGCTGCATTTGAAACTATATGCATACTTCTTAAACAAGGCATCAAAACTTTGCAGACTACTTGCAGAAGTGAAGTAGTAGTAGGTGGATTTGTACCCCAGGCAAAAATAGCCTGCAGGCTTGTATAGCCTGGTGGGTAACTCAACATGGGCTCCTGCTGTGATGTACTCTAACTGGGTTAACAAGGGTACTGCTTTTGATGTTAATAGTGATAGGCTGTTACATGTTGTGTTCTGCTAATGGCAGCATTTTATGTGTAAGTACATAAGTTTTTTCAATTACTTTGATGGATTAACAACACCAGTGTCCAGATCTCCTCCAGCTTTTTTTCCTATTCCTGCATTTTCAGCTGACTTTATACCTCCAACTTTGAGGGTGTCCCTCTCTGACTTTGTTCAGTAAACAACTGAGGAGATTAAATTGAGTTACCCAGGGGTTGCATTCAGCCATCTGTTCAAGTGAATCCCTGGCTCACTGAGTTGCTCCTTGATTATGCAGGGTTTTTTTTTACTTTCAGATCAACTTTTTCTTTCTCCTTGTTACACCAGACATTCTCTTGTTTTTTCCATATTGTTACAGAACTCAAAGGGAAGAATATGGTAACAAATGAAAGGGAGTTGAGGCAGCACATGAAATGGCTGTAAGAACTTGAGGTACAGAAGTATGGGGAAAAGTGAACAATAATTCCTCACAGGAAGATGGAAAATAACTGAGCACTGGGGAGAAGGGTTATACTCCTCAGCTGTAATCCTCAGCTGGACCCGTTAGAGCTGGGATCAGAGTAGTGATGCTTATGTTGGAAGGCACTTCAGTTAAAGTCTCATTATAGGCAATTGCTGCTGGCTGCAGGAGAGCAGAGGTAACCTGCTAGCTTTGAATGAAAGAGCTGAAGTGTTGCAGCAATTGAGGCGCAGAAACACAGAACATCATCTGACCTGCTAGGAACAACGTTGTTTCTGCTATTAAACTGGTACGTAGCTTCTTATATGCTATCTTATGTGTTTCTCCACTGTAGGGCAGTTGGTAGTTCAGACTAATACTCAAGCACATGCTGAAATGTCTGTCTACATGAGGGACAAGTAGGATGATGAACAGTGAAGAAAGGAGTAAAGAAACTCTAGAGCAGTTTATGTGTTACTGACCCAGATCTTTTCAAATAACTGTGTTCCTTATGCTAACAGTGAGGTCGGACATCTAGGGTTAACTAATTCATGGTTGCTGAATTGGGAGCTGTATCTTGTACAGCAGGGAGACTCTGGTCTCTGTAATGCATTCCTGACTTGGTGTGAGCTCCAAGTGTGCTGCAGTGGCAAAATGTTTGATGCGAACCTTGGACAGGTGAATAGAGGAGATCAGCAATTAGGGATGGCATTATGTTTTTGTGCACAGTTTGGTATAAGATTCCAGGCCAGTACTGGAATGCTTAGTGCTTGATCCACACATTCAATAGGCCATTGGTGGAAGGGAAGGTGCAGGAAAGAACCATGATGTATTTGAAATATCTTCTTCAGTGATGGATTTAAGGAGCTCGATATGTTTGGGTGATTAGGAGGATTAAGTAGTATCTTGGTAGCTAAATTGCAGTGCCTTCACTTGGAGGAAATTATAGAACAATAAATACCTTCTTCATCTAACAGGAAGAACGTAAGCACAGATGGCTGAAAGCTGAACATGGGGAAACTCAAATGTGAAACATATTTTTTTAGCAAGGTGAAGTTGATTAACTGTCAGATCAAAATGTCAGGAGAGCTGTGGAGTCTGTTTCCTTTAATTCCCTTAGGTTAAGACTAGGAAGTATAATTTGATCAAACCAGCTTCTGGCTTAAACATACAGGTAATTGGTTAAAATTTTAAGTGCTATCTCAAGCAGGAAATTATATTACTCTGTAATAGCTTTCTTTGGTTTTAATACGTCTGATCTGTTGGTGAAAAAAGAACAGCATTTTTCTCTGTCACTGAAAAATTACATTTCATTAGAGCTTGATCTGGAGAACAAAAACATTTTTGGTTTTTTATTTAGCTTTTTGTTAAAGAAAAACTGAATTTTATGAAAAATGCAAAGACATTACTATTTCATGAAAAGGTAATGTTAAGAGAAACTGTCTTGTATGTGCACACGTACTGTTTATGTCATTTTGAAAATGTATTTCAAGAAGAGACGTTATAGAAGTGGATTGTTGCATATCTGATAGCTCAAGATCAGGAAGAGAGGACTGAAGGTCCTTAGAGAAAGGTGTATGGTGTTTGTTTACCACCTACTGCTGTTCTTTTGAAACACATCTGTGAGCAGAATATTCTCAAGGGATGTTCATAAAATAAGCCAGAAGCCTGTCAGCCACTCAGCCTTTTCTCTGTGTTCTGGTAAGTTACATTTCCTCTGTGTTTTCCTATCTCTCATGTAAGATAAAAATAATCTGAAATCCACAGCAATGCAGACAATTATCTGGCAGCTGGGAACCTGGCAGTCAAATATCCTTTTATGAGCAGAATTGGCCTTAGTAAAAATCTTCACATGCTGTGGAAACTGTTCATGCTGTCTTGCTGAGGTACTGGGAGTCTCTTACATGCTTTCATCATGAAACTCCTAGTTAACATTTGCTCATTATTAGGCTCTCCTTCCCTAAGTCCTCAGCTTTGTGCTGAGATTTGTAAAATGTTTCACCATGCTGGCATTAAGGGTTCTGGTGACTCTGGCTTCATGGAAGCATGCAATAAGTAAATTGTTACTACTTGCATCTGAATGATTCTTTGCCAGTGCTTCTTTTGGGAGTGTTCTGTTGCTGCTCCAAGAATAGGCCCTATTCTGAAGATCAACAATGGCATTTTTTCATCAGGAGTGAAAACCTCTTGTGGGGGGTGTGTGGAAATCAACAATCTAATACCAATAGTCAACTGCCATGGCATCTCCTGCCTGACTGAAAGAATAACATTAATATGTGGCAGTGCATTTGAGCTATGAAATATGGATTTGGAGGTCCATTTTCAACTGTAGGCTTAGTTACACATAAGCTTCATACTAGATTTAATTTGAAATTAATTTTGTTAGTAAACTTCTAAATGAAAATTATAAACTATTAAATCAAAAAGGTTGTCTTGAAAAACCCGGCGCTGAACTTCAGAACGACTCAGTTTCAAACATAGTTTGTCTTCATGTAGCCTGTATTATTGAAAGGTAACAGCGAAGGAACCTTTTTCCTTCATGCGAAATAAAACAGAAGGAGGTAGAACTATTTACACTTAGTGTTCTCTTTAGTCAAATAAGAAATTTCACTTAGCTATATTGCACCTTAGTGATAGCCTGTAACTTGCTGGGATTTTCTGTGGGGGGAAAAAACCTAAACCCAAAACAAACCACAGAAAACCCCTCAAACCACCAAAACAAAACAAACCCCACCTCCTCCCCCCAGTTAAACAAACAAAAAACCACTTCAGAAGAAAAACAAAACAAAACCACAAGACTAAGGTGTGTGAAGGCCTGGAGTAGGCCTTGGAGTAGGGCGTGGGCTGGGTCCAGCTGAGGGGCTGGTCAGGGCCTCAGGTCAGGATGAGGCCTGTGGGTGCCCTCAGAGCTCTGGTGGTTGGTGATCTCAGGTCTGCATAAGGGCCTGCCGTGTAAATGGAGACTGGGTGATAAAACTTGGCTGCACTGCCCCAGACAAGGAAAAAGGAGAGGGGACACCATTGTCCCCACAAGCTGGGGGGACAGCAGGTGGGCTGTGTCTGCCAGCAGAAGCTTCCCACCATGCCAGAGCTGTGCCTGGCCTCACCTGTTCCCTGCTGAAAAAGGCTGTACCTGGTCTCTGGGCTTCCGTTAACTTTTGTGGCATAAACAATATTCAGTTGATAGGAAAATCAAGCAGATGGTGGGAAAACACACTGCTTGGCTGTGTAAGTAAGCCTGATTGTACTACTTTTATGGTGCGTGTTAATGTGCTTAAGTCTTATGGAAAAAGTAATTATGTAAACTTCCATTTTGTTTTGGTTTAGGAAACAGAAACAACATGAAGTAGTTTGTCCAAATCTTCTGTTAGGGTGTCCAGTGTCCCACTACAGTTTTCTAATCTCTTGGGCAAATGATGAGCATAAAGTCTGTAAGCTGAAATCTTTCCTGCATGTGTGATGAAAATGTGTGTCTGCCTGACCTTGTTAGCACAGACATGGTTCATGAAGTGCATTGAAAGAATGATGTTTCGATATTTAAGATGGAAAGCTAGTCTTTGCAGTTGAAAATGAAGGTGAATAGGAGTTTTATTGTATTGTGGACAGTGTAGTGCTTTTAACTGACTTGTGAGCATTTCTGCGAAGGCATTTCTGCAAGGGTTTGGTATGTTGGCATGTACACTGTGGCAGCTGTGGTGTGAAGCTTCATCCTGCACTTGCCCCTGTGAATTTGTGTGTGATATTTAATGCCACAGGTGCCAGCTAGGTACCTATTAGACATTAATAGCACCAGCATCTTACCAGTGCCACACTTTATGAATCAGCTAATAACTGTAGTGGTATCATAGTTTTTCCCTACGTTTGTTTTGAGATAATGCATTAGCAGCAAAAACTCAAATGGAGTATTTGAAATGTCAAGTTTTGCAAAAGTTCTAAGGCAAAACCACAGTAATGTGTCATTTATCCTGTCATAAAAATCACACAGAATATTAAGCACTTACTATATTGCAGGATGGAATACAAGAGACGTGACTTGAAGGGTCATGAAAAACAGTCAATTAGAGGCTTTGTATTACATGTTGGTTGTAGTAACATATAATCAGTGGCCTTTGGCTTCACTGCATTTCAGTTCTCTCATTTAGCCACCTGGGAACTTGATTTTGTGCAACTAAATAAGAATTTTGGGGCTGTATTAAGGTGTTATCTAAACTATGTGTTGAACATGGCCATAAATTTTTTGCAGGTCTAATAATTTTTACTGAGGGATATATGATTTTACCAAGGTTCAGTTGGAAGGAAGTAGGACATCGCTCCCAACTTTGCCATATTGACCAGGCTCTGATGCTAACTTGCAGGTAAGAACCACATCAGTATCTTGTAGCTAGCTTATGATAGGGTGGATAACCCTGTGATAGGGATTCCCGCATTGGAGTATATAGAAATATTGTTTCTGGGACCTTAAAAAGGTTTGGGCAAAATGTGCTTGTACTCCAGCCTGGAATGATGAGATTTATGGTCTGTATGTGTACCTGCTTGCAGGTCCTTTTTGTCTACAGAAAAGCTCCAAACACAATAATTGCCAAGGTGTGTACAAATGGTGATTTGTGAGAAAACTGAAAATCACAGACAGATTTTCCAGGAGAAAATTTGGTGCTTACATTTGTGAATTCAATATTAACTTAGCATTAGGAGCTGTCTCCTGTGTAGGATTGAAAGAAAGATTTGGCATTCTGTGTAAGTGAAAACATACAGTATTTTTTCCCACTTGAAGATGCTACCTGAACTGGTGAATCAAATCACAGTTGCATTGTCTGTTCATTGTGCTTTGAACTAAAAGGTACTATGTAGTCTAAAAATATCTGGTGACTCATTTTCTAGGGATTAGTCACTGTTTCAGCAAGTAGTTGTAGCCTGTTGTGTTGTTTCAGTTTGTTTAGATTGCTTTACATGATATCTAGTATTTCAAGTTGCTGCTGGTTGTCAGTAATGGCATTTAGTTCGAAATGATTGTAAAAGCTTCTGGTTTTACGTGGTTTTATTTGACTGATGTTGCTGTATTGGGAAAACTATATCAAAAGAGCAAAAAATTGTAAGATGGCAAGCTCTTTCAGGAGTTAATTTTGAAGATTCCAATCTCTTTTTCTTGTGCTTTTACTATAGTATATCTAAATTGTTGGCAGTTAAATATTATGATATTTATAAAGCTTAAGACTGTGATCTTTCTTTTCCTGTAACTCATCTATTTACTTAAAATACAGTGGTACTGGAAAAAGCTACTCTTCAACTTCAGTCCTTATTGAAAAATTGTCTTTTTTTTTTTTTTTGTAAGTCAGGTGCAAGTGCTATTGCCACTTGGCCAATAATGTCTGTATCTAATGACAGAATTAGCTTGGCATGCCTAAGAAATGGTTGTGAGAGAATCCACAGCAGCTAAAGCTCTGAGTACCGAAAGGTTTGCTGTTTCAAAACAGGTGTAGTGGCAGTCTGGATCTGAAGGTATTAACAGAAAGGAGAAATGGATCTGGCTGCCCTGTGTTGATGTCTGCCATCCTCCCCATGTTTGCTACTGTGAAGAGCACCATATTCACCTCCCCCTCCGCTCCCAAAAGGGTGTCAATAGTACTTTCCTGTCACACTGGCCCTACTGTATCTGATCTGTAGTTTGCATGCATTTAGTCACTGCATCTTGACATACAAGGCCGTTCAAGGTATGTGTGTGTAAGTTGCATTTTTGTTCCAAAAACCTGGTGATATGTGCTAACTTTTAGCTGCTGCTGGAATCATGGGAGGGGGTAAATCTTAGGCTATTGGAATAAGGTGTTATGTTGTAACTAGTAAATGTTCCAGGGCTTCCTTTGGTTAGGCCACCAACTTTGTGGTTACCCGGTTGTCCTGTTGGCTGGCAGAGAATAGCGTTTGAGCCCAGTGTACGAAACGGCTTTGTAAACCAGAGAGCAGACTTTCTTGTTTAGAATTGTTGTTCCTGCCCACAGTGGCAATCCCCAGGGTTCCCTAGAGCAGGACCTCCTCCATATGTCCTCACTGGCTACAAAAGCCAGCACTGCATGCAGTGAGGGGGCTGGACTCAGGACTGGAGACCCAGATGGAGGGCTGAGAGACTGTTGCAGTCAGTGTCAGGTCAGATGGAATGAACTTGTATCAATGGTTTCCCTGGTTTAAAAAACTCCACCTGGTCATTTGTTGCAAATACAAGCTCTAGGAATCTTGAGAATATAAAAATCAAGCTTTTTGTCATTACAGTGTTGATGGTGTGGAACAGTGGGCGGTGTGCTAATACTAGACCTAGAGCCTTCACACAAATGTTAGGGTATCATGGAGCTATTTTGAGAGCTCGTTTGATTCAAGGGAGTGGGAAATGCTGTCTTTAATTGGCTTGTGGTTGGAGAAGTGCTTCGGCTGAGTGCAGCAGAGATGGTAACTGATTCCAGGAGGTGGAGCTAGGCAGTCGGGGTCATTCTCTGCCTCACGGTTTCTGTCTGAGATAAGGCATGTTTCTGCATGTTTGAATCAGGGTGACTGAGCAACAGAAAAGCTTCATTCATTTTTTTTCTGACTCAGCGGCATTCTTCAGCGATCTTTCTATAACATGCAGGCCAGTGTAAGGGAACTAAAGCCATCAAACCAATTCTCCTCCCCGACGTATTACCACCTGTGCATTGTTGCATAATGTATGATTACTCATTAAATATGTTAAAATTCAATGTGGCATAGGAATTTTAAACTCTATTTATTTTAAAGTTGGTCAAGCTGATCCGGAGAGCCTGTTTCCAAAGTCTGATGTGACCTAGAGGCTTACCTCTCACTTTAAATGATAATTTAGGTCTTGACTTGTAACTGGATGAATGTCAATTTTGAAAGAAATTTGGATGAAATACGTTACCATTCAGTCACTGTTTCATAGTAGTTCAGCAGTTCATGTTTCCCAAAGTAATCTGAAGTTTTCTAAACTCAATTCAAAGTCATGTTTGTAGTGGCCTTGCCTTACTGAATCCTTCAGGAAATAATCCCTGACTTCTCACTCATACACTCATGCTCTAATCACTTTGTAGTACCTATTGAGCTAGACATGTCATTTGACAATATCAGAACTTGGATAATATTCTAAGTGGCTATCAGCTTCTTGCAGTGTCCCTCATCTAGACTTCTTTCATGCCTCATAGAGAGAGCAGAATCTTTCAATGTACACTAGTGCCTCTGGCTGAGGGGTGAGAAAGTTACTGGGCTGAGAAGGGATTTGGTACTGTAACATTCAAATGCAGTTTTACTGACTTTTTTACCACCTTTGATTCAACTTTTTATACCATTGCTTTTATTTCCTGTTGATCCTTGAAGGCATCAAGTAAAACTGTGTTTGAATGCAGGCTGTGAATTGTCTTCTGACAGCAGGTGCTTCACGGAGTGTAACTGGGAAGATGTAAATGAAAGGTGGTTTTCAACTACTTTGACCACCACTGCATGTGGAATTGCAGGGACCTTAGTCATTCTGTGTCTCAAGGGTTTTTTTTTTCTGCTGTCCTTGGCATTGTGATCAGGTTAAGTCGAAGACTTATCATGTACAACACTAAAATAAATAGTCCTTCTTGCAAAAACAGATATAAAAGAGATCTTGGATAACCCCCCTGCTTTGCAGCTGTTTCTTGACTGGATGCACAAGGTATGTAGAACCAGCCCTGTGTGATCCTCTGCAAACACATCCACAGAACAGATCCCATATGCCAAAATGGGAAATTGGATAGTGATTTTCAGCGTGTGAAGTCTGTCATTATGTCCAAGAAAGTCCTCAAACATGGAGGTTTGGAAAAGAAATCTAGTCTTACTCTATGTAAAGGTGGGCTTAGGTCTGAAAATAAAGAATAAACTTGACTTTTGGACTTGAACGGTCAGCAAGCCACTCTCAGAGCCTGTTGTGTGTGCCTGTTGATCTCAATGCTCTGCAGTCTTAGACATGAAAACCTATGAAGTGTCTTTCCCACTTTACCAGAGTGGCAGAAGATCTACTGTAAACTGGTCTCTGACATAATTTTTGAAAAAAAATTACTCTCACTGAAGAGCTTTTTGTCTGAGGAGCAGCATTTGTGGGAGCCCACTGCACAAGAGTTATGCAAGTAAATAGATTTCAAATGTGTTTTCTGTAGAAGGGTGTGTTTGGGGTATGTTCTAATATTGTCTGGGTTAACATGTTGTGCTGAGAAGGCTTTGGAGTCATAAGTATTCCATTCCCTACCCTCACCTGTCCTGTTTCTTGCATGGTGGTCTTAAGCTAATTATTTGGCCAGAAAGATTGATGTGTTAACTCTCTCAATATTAGTGCCTCTCTTTCAGTGTCTGTGCTGGGTTCTCTGACATGATTCAGGTATGCTTGTTTTGAAGGCTTTATAGTTTCAGTGATAATATGTATTTGTGGTTAACATCTTCCCACTTAAAACCTCCAAGTGGAAAAAAAAAAAGTTTGTTCCTAGAGGTCTGTTGTCCATTCTTACCTTCTGAGATATAAATATTTTGATCCCACGCAGCTGCTCTGCTGAATAGTTCCTGTTAGACTTGTGAATCAAATGTGTTAAATAGCAGCAGTACTGTCAGTGTTGCTGTGGCTGTTTGGGAAATGTGTGTTCCCTTCATACCTTCAAATTGACATGGTTATGTATGTATTTTAGGGGCAAGGGAAGAAACTGCTGTGTTTCACTACCTGAGGAAAAAAATAATGTAGTGTCTCTTGGTCAAGATTACAATTAAAATGTTAATTATTTTAGTAATTTCTTCTTACTTATCACTCCTAAAATATCATGTTCACTTTAAACTTCATTTTACCTGGATGGAAGGAAAGAATTGAAGATAAAAGCCAGAAAGGAGTCATCTCAGGGGGCGAAAGGAGGGAATATTCTTTTTTAAAATAAACAACCAGTGCATACATTGAATCGCAAGTTCTGTGAGAAATCTGGGGAAAATAACATAATATGGGATAAGGGAAATTAAATCATTGCATTTTCATTTTCAGTATTCGTGGCTGAATGCAGCTTGACAATACCTTAGTTCACTGCTGGTGCAATTTATTGTTTGTTCTGCTAAGTGTATTGAAGGTATACATCACTTCAGGACTGATCTATGGGATCATCTTATTGGGGTTCCAGGACACTAGGAAAAATAAAAATCCTATTGAACTTAAGGGTTAGTATTGTCACAGCTTAACTGTTTATTGGATTATTTGCAAGTTACATGCATAGTTATACATAAAATCTGCATAAAATTTTGTAGTAAGACAACTAACCAGATAAAACTAGAAATGCTTGCTTAGCATAGTAAGAAGTTATTTATTTGATCAGTAATCAGTTTAAGAGTAGACACTGATTATCTTTTCATATTTAATGCTTCAAGGTGTTGTGGTTTTAACCTGTCGGTAACCAAGCCCCATGCAGCTGCCGACTCACCCTCCTACCCACTGGGATGGAATAAGAAGGGCAAAAGTAAGAGAGCACATGAGTTGAGACAGTTTGATTGAAATAAAATAATGATGGTAAAAGTAAACTGTAGAGCAATGGAAAACAACAATCCAGGAAAAACAAATGATGAAACAGCTCACCACCTGCTGACCACTGCCCAGCCTGTCCCTGGGCAGTGATTGCTGCCTCCCAGCCAACTCTCCCTAGTTAATGCACAGAGCAGCCAACATGTGAGTGTGATGTTCTATGATATGGAATGTCCTTTTGGCCAGTCTGGGTCAGCTGTCTCAGCTATGCTCCATCCCAGCTTCTTGTGCACCTCCTCTTACTGGTGAAGCATGGCAAACTGAAAAGTCCTTTTCTTAGTATAAGCACTGCTTAGCAACAACCAAAACATCAGTATGTTATCACATTATTCTAATGCTAAATCCAAAACACATCACTATACCAGCTGCTCTATCCCAGCCAATTAACTCTATCCCAGCCAAACCAGGACACAGGCTATTAGACAAATTCTCAGCCATTGGCAAAGATGATGCGGAAAACACATCACTTTACTGTGAGAAATAGTGCTATAGCACTGAAAAGGCAGTAGCAGCTTAGTGGTTAAATGCTGTTTGTTTCTCTATTGCCCACTTCACAGCACACTTTAATGTGTTACACAGTGCCATTGCTCAGCCAGAGGCTAAGAGTGGGGATGTAAGTACACGGCATGCTTGCAAGGGGAGCAAGAGAATGGAAAGTGCCATCTTGAAAACAGTGTCTCTATTATAAAGATTATCCCACATCTTCTGGTTCTGGTGTCTTTGTTATTTGCATCAAGGCACCAGCATGAATCAGTTCACTGTGGCAGCAGTCCAGCTGATGTGACTTGCATTATTATCAGGTACCTGACTGCAGTCTCTGGATGGATGGAGGGTTGGATGTGACTAGCATATCAATGTGTGGCGCTGCTGCTGTGTGATAGTAATCTGTGATGAGGACAGAAACCTCCTCAGCCCTGTGGAAAAGTTCTTTAAGGACACAATAAAATGCTGTTTTGTGAAATTCTGATAATTGCTTTGATTTTGTATTCTCTGACATAGTACTAACTTGTCCAGAAAGTGGCTTTGACAAACGGTTTAGGCTATGTAAAACCAAGAAGGTACAGAGCTTCAATTCTGAAACTGCAAATGTTTAGTTCAGACTGGAAATTTAATTTGTAATTTGAGACAAATCTGGGGTTCCGAGATGAGGCTAGTACAAGTGTTTGATTCCAATATGGTATATCATGATTTTTTCCTCTGTCACTTGATAAAATTTTGCGACAATGCTTATGACCCTCTACATGCTGTGATAAATGGTTCAACCACAGGATCTTGACTTCCTGTTTATTGATCCCAAATCTCCATGCTCTCACTGCCTTCAGTGGAGCAATTCCTGGCCTGTATTAGTTGCAGATTGTACAATGTGATATTCAAAAAATGCTTTTTGAAACTGAATCTGCTTACCAAAACGAAAACTTTGTTTTTGAAGTTTCTGTGAGAGACTAGTAGAATAAAAAGTCTGACGTAAGGTCTTTCTCTTGATATTCCTTTTGGAAATGAAGACAACTTGATAACAAAAACTATCAACATGCAAAAGAGATGGAAAAGGTATTCTGCTCGGAATATGAAGATAAGAAGCTTTTCAGATATGTACAGCAACAGAGGAATGATTCAAACTCAGAAGTACAGAGATCCTCACTGCAGTGGAGTGCTACACATATTCTGTTAGCCCTTGGGAGCCAGCAAAGGATATTTCTGACTTCTGGTTTGGTCCCTCAATCACCTATTTAAATAAGGAATATCTTGCTGAACTAAGGGAGGACAATCCAAAAAAAATTGTATTTACAATCCACTTGGAAACTTTGTGAGCTACTCATTTAGCATTGCAAAAAACACATACTGTTTTCTATGAGCAGAAATAAGAAATTCTATTAGGTATTCAGTATGGGAAACAGTCATCTAGTGGAAGGAAGTAATTTTTTTGCATTTTATTCAGACTTCTTCAAGTTATTGAAATGCATCTTTCATAATGATATGATCTAAGGCAGTTTGTATTGCTCTTTGAGTACAGCAAAGTATTGTTTGGTGGCAAGTTCTCATCCTCTACTTTGTGTGGTTTTTTTTTTTTAATTTTTTGTTTAAATGCTGCCTGGGCCAGTGTGCCCAAGAACAGTGTCTCACCTGCTAGCCTAAAGATGAGGAGAAACAGAATTGCTAATAAGGAGGGTATGCACATGGATCATTTGTTTTGATTTGAGGGAGGCAGTTGTGTAAGAGATGATAAATTTTGCAAATAACATGTAGTAACAAACAAGATGAAGTCACAGCCCATGCATTATATCAAGGTGAGAAGATTGGACTGGAACTGGCAAGTTAGCATAGCAGTCATGTTACTAATGTTTCCTGTTGGGCCAATAACAAATTTTTTATCATTGTAGGCAATTTTTTTTCTCTGTTGGCTCTGGTTTGCTCGAAAGTATTTTCAATTCTGTCATTTTCATGAAGGCTTAGTAGTTGTCACTTGATGAACATGACAGTGTTTGGCCTCCATTACAGCAGAAAATGGAGAAAGCACTGATGTGAAGTTATTTCTGGTGTTGTTACTGAGGTCAGAGCAGTCTATCATGATATTTAAATGACCGTAGTTTTGTCTGCTATATTAAGTTTGCACACCCCCTGGAAGGTACATATTTAATGTGTGTGGGGTTTTTTCTGCCTCTGATACAACTGGCTTTTTTACTTTGAGAGCTGAAACAGAAGTGATCATATCCAAAGACTTCAGAAAAGAGGCTTTTCTTTAAGACTTGTAGCACTTCTTTGCAGAATTGCAGAGGCTGTAGATTTGAGTCTGAACAAAGCCCTACTTAATGTTGGAGGCATTAATTTTCAGATCTGTCTTTGAGTGCAAGTTCTGTAAGATCATGATGGCTATGTATTTGAACTCTTATCATTTGTACTGTTTTGAATAGTTTGGACAAAATCTGAAGTTATGTTCTTCTGAACAGAAGCAGAACTATTGCACCTTTTCTACTGATAAAAGTGTACTATATTGCAGCGAGCTCTCAGTATCATCTATTCTGTGAACTGTCCTTCTGTTAACTGCTTTCTGATGCTTTGCTGAATTATTTATATCTTGATTTCAGCAGCTTTCTTAGAGGCGGCACTGGAAAACCCAGGACTTCAGCTATTGCAGGAACAGTAATAAAGTGCAGGATAAAACAAAGTGAAGCGTTCATCGTAAGACCCTAATTTACAGTCCAGCAGGGAAAAGAGAAATGCCTATCTATCAGGGATGTGAAGGAGAAAATCACTTTCAGATTGAGGAAGTTTTTAATTTCTGTGTATTGGACAGAACCTTGTTATATCTCTAAAAATCATGTAGTTTCTCAAGGTGAGGAAGGTAGTTCAGCAGAATGTCTTATTCACAAGTAGGCTTGGCCATTCCGACATTCATCTTACTGGTGCTTACTCTTCACTTCCTCAGTTTTTAACCTGGTAAGTGATTTGTGATGGCTCTTAATGCTTTTGTCTAGGCTCATGAAGCAGCATTCAAAAAAAAGAGAAAAAAAAAAATCTGGCTTCAAGTTGGAAGAAAATAGGACCAAGACCAGTGAAATATCCAAAATAGGTGGTCCCAAGGCATGAACTTAACCTTGGATCTAACTTAAAGTAGTAACAGGGGCTAAGAAAGACAACATAGGTCACTATAATGCAACAGTAAAGAATATAAACACATTAAAGCTTCTGAGGGTTTCTATACTTTTATTAACTTATGACAGTAACAAACCAGCTTCACACACTTGAAAATCAATTGCTATTCGAATTTAATAGCAATACAAATATATTCTTGTTTATCTAGAAACAGAATGCTGAAAAACATGAGATGTGTTAGAGGTGAAGTAAGAGAAATAAGTCTTGGAGAACTTCTCTAACAGTGAGAAATGACAGGACTTCTGAACAGCTTAATAGAAGGAATGTTTACTAAAAATTTGGTGACATTCTGTAACTGTCTACACAGCAAGAGAAGATGGGATGCTGAGCTTGCAAAAAACCTATAACTAGCTTATAGCAAGGCCCATGGATTTCAAACCATGAACTACACAATGTTTCAACCATAGGGTATAAACAATAAGACTTTCATGGACATGGCAAACTATATTTTGGAGTAGGTGTATAAATCAAAATAGTATACCTTGGTAAAACAGGCAATCTTTTTTGACATATAGTAGGCAGGAATGACTTCAAGGAATCATAGGATGTGGAGGTTAGTGTCAGAGACTGCAGTTGTCTCTTATCACCTTTAATATTTCACCCATTTATGAAAACTGGTTTTTGACACTCAGAACTAATTGATGCAAAATGATATTCCTTTCTCAAGTCTTATAATATATTTCTGATAGTCCTCAATATATTTGATATAAAGTATAAGGCCATATTACTTTTTATCTGGTTTGGGGAAGACGAGAATCTTTCTGGAGCACTTTGGTATTGCTGGCATCCTGTCGATGAATTCAGTACTTATATCATGCTGACAGCGTATGAGAAAACAGGAGCAATAGATGCTTTTGACTTGCCAGTGAATGTAGACTTAACACCCTCTGTAGTTACATTGCATGTAAGGGAATTTCTATCTACAGTTCAAAAAAGACCTTATGTACAGACTACCCAAATATCCTGGTAAAAGTAAAGACCTGATCTTTCAGGAATGCATGCTGTGCTTGACGAGCTTTGGAGTGCTGCACCCAACTGTGGAGCCCTCAATATCAGAAGGATATTGACCACTTGGAGTGAGTCCAGAGGAGGCCACGAAGATGATCTGAGGGCTGGAGCACGGCTCCTATGATGAAAGGCTGCAAAAATTGGGCTTGTTCAGCCTGGAGAAGAGGAGGCTCTGAGGAGACCTCATTGCAGCTTTCCAGTATCTGAAGGGGCCTACAAGGGTGCTGGGAGAGGACTTTTTACAAGAGCCTGTAGTGACAGGACAACGGGTAACGGGTACAAGTTGAAAACAGGGAGGTTTAGATTAGATGTCAGGAAGAAATGCTTCACAGAGAGGGTGGTGAGGCACTGGAACAGGTTGCCCAGAAAAGCTGTGGATGCCCCATCCCTGGATGTCTTCAAGGCCAGGCTGGATGTGGCTTTGAGCAACCTGGTCTAGTGCAAGGTGTCCCTGCCCATGGCAGGGGGGGTGGAACTAGATGATCTTTAAGGCCCCTTCCAAACCCAACCATTCTATGATTCTATGATAGTTCTCCAGTGCCTTTGTGGTGTTCCCACCTTACCAGTGAATAAGTAATGTCCAGCGACTTGGTGCTTTACAGTTCCTTTGGCTGAGATTTGGAGATGAGTGTGTGCTTTGTTTGAAAAAACAGGTTCAAATATCTACTAAAAAGGCTGTTTATTTGGTTAATATCCCTTGCTTTTAGATTGTGTGCTGCAGGTAGGCTACTCCTGAGAATAGCCTTCTATTTCCCCTTGAATTGTACAGACCATATTTGTGCAGTGGTCTGTTAACTTTGGGATAAGCATTCTGTCTTTCTGTACACATGTAGTATTCATGCTTGCTTTGGGCTTTTAGATGTTACTGACTTTGACAGCAAATTTGTGTGATAGCATACACATTCTCTTTTATAAAGAAATAAACCTGTTAAATTTGGCTATACCAGATTTAAACGTGTTCATTACTTCTGGGCAGGAAAAAAAATGTTATTGGGTCAACTGAAATACTTACCTGTGGTTTAGAGGTTTTTTGCAACGGCTTATTCTGTTCTTATTATAAGGTAAAGTTTTTGAAACAACAGTAATCATTCAGTCAAGCAGTATCTACATAATCTGTTTTGTTGTTTTTAGGTCCAATTTTCTAGTGTAATCATTTTATAAGTACTGACAACGCTCAGTGTTCTTTTGGCACAACTGTATCTTCTTGATTTCACCCCCCCGCCCCTTAGCTCTAAATAGCTCTAAATAGTAATAGCATGGCTACTTGTGTAACATGAATAGATGGAGACAGTACTGAACAGTCTCTTCTGAATGCTATTTCCCTTTCTTGTGTATTGTTGTTTTGGACGCTTTGGCTGCAGCTGTTAGCCTTTCCTTGAATCATGTATTTTAATTCCTTTTTGTGTCACACAATGAGCTACAATGCAGTCAGCCCTAGGCTCTTTAGCCAGGTTGCAAGAATGAACAGGGGTTTTTTAAGCAATTTTGCTCATATTCTTAACAGAAATGAATTATGTCTGTTTGCATTTTCTTTCTTCTGTTTTTCATTTTGCACTTGTACTTCAGTGGTGCTGGATTCTTCTGGTTTGTGGGGTGGTTTGAGTGTTTTTTTGGGTTTTTTTTTTTTCCATTCTAAACCCTATTCTACTGAGCAATTTCTGCAGTCTGGAGTGAGGACTAAAGCTGTATAGTCTCTCATGCTTGCTGTATTTCTAAGTGATATATTTTTATAAATGGCTTTGTTGAGAAAACAGCAGCAGCTTGCTGTATCTCAGAACATTGGAGTCTGTCTGCTGAGCTCAAATTCATCTAATTCTATAGAAAAATTAAAGCTTTCTGCAGCTGTCTTTGTGTTGGGTAATAAACTTGTGCAGATAAATATTTAGCAGGAATCCAAGAGGGTAAGATTGGCCAATAATAAATACTTGTGATCAACAAGAACAATCAAATAATGGATCAAGAATATTACCTTCAGTATTCCAGTGTATTAAGCTAGGATATCTCATAATATGGATTACTACTCAAAACAAAATTGTCTTTATGCATCCACTCCCATCACTGTGCTCTAGCCCTGAACTACTATGCACAGAATTGTTATGTTGCCTCTTAAGGCGTCATGGCAGTTACGAAGCCGGGTCTTAAACCCTCTGCCTTGTGTTGTAACTCCGAGGTTTCTTGAGGTGTGAGTAAATGTTCAATAAAAAACGCTTTCTGTGTCCCCTTACAGAGGACATCTAGGTCTAATTCCATCTTGTAGCTGGCCAATTAAAAAATGACTGAAGTGACATCCTTTGAAAAGCAGTCATTGGAGTTAGTTTTTGATGGTGAGCTAACATGGTAGGTGGGTTCTTTGTTTCAAGTTGTATGCAAAGATAACTCTAGATAATACTTACACCTTCTGGAGGGTGCAAAATAAAGTGCGTATGCAGTGCATATGAAGCTTTCCAATTTTTCTGTAGACTAAAAATGATGTCATCAACCATTTCCATCCAGTTCTGCTGTGCTATATTGAGTTCCTTTTTTACAAACTAATTGCAGGTCATTAGCTCAGGATGCATTTCATGGCAAGTTGAGGTAATGTCTCCAGGAGGTAGTAGCTGAACTAATGGAGTAGGTGCAATTGTGAATGCATACAAAAGGAATAGTCAACCGAGTGGCTGATAATCTTGGAAAGCATAAAGTAAGTCATATGGGGTAATATTTTAAAACAGCGGTAGCTTAAGTTTGTATGAAGAAGTATTGCCTCAACTGTGGGATATGTTCAAAGAAACTGACACCAAATCTTTCAGCAAACACATCATTCAACTTTCCCTTCTAACAGCCCAATAGAGATTACTTTTAGTGTTATTTTGAAGAGAAAAAGTTCTCTCATGTTTTAATGATGAGTAGAAATTTGGCCTAAGACTTGGACACCTCACTGTAGGTGGTAGGCATACCTTGAACCAGAAGTAAATAACTCTCAATAGGTTGTAGGATGACAGCAAATGCTGCTTTTCTTTGAGCATCCGGTGCCTTCACCACAAGACCAAAATACTCCATTTTGCATGATGTAGGTAAAACAGTGGAGCAGTAAGCTGGACTTTTTTGTACACATGCACACCAGGGTGAACTAGAAACAAAGAGTACCTCAGAGTTGTTTTACTGTGTATCTTGGGGAAAAAATTGTTCACTGAAGAATAGAGGGAACTTCAGATAAGAGCCCTGACATTGATATAGTATGATATAGTATCTTACCACCTTATTTTTATAGCATCCTTTGTGGAAATGATATCTTGAAGGCTTTATGTGGTTAGATAATACAGATATAAAGTTCAATGGTAGCAAGGAGAAAGAAATTAAGACTTTGAGGAAGAGAGAGGACAATCTTTTTCCAGATGACATTTGGAAGATAGATGGTAAATCAGTATGGCAGAAACCTTGTTTAAAAAGCTTTTTGTAGATGACAAAATGTGGGAAAATACCTGTTTAAAGAAAAGAGGGCAGAGAAATGTGTTTGTAAAATTACTGCTGAATTGAAGTTTTTTCTTGCTTTCCAGCAACTACTTTGCAGTGCAGAGGCTAAATTTGTGATAGTTGTTTACATAAATACTTTCATTGAGTTATATTTGTACTGATTATAGTTAAATTAGTCCTGACTTGTGCTGATTTAAGTGAAGTAAAAGCAAACTTAACAGGTTTTTTTCATCGGCATCACATGAATTTTACCTATTGCCTCCCATTCTCAGCTTTTTGATAGACTTCCCTACAAGACTGTCCTTGGCAAAACAGTCTATACTTGCAGTTTTCACTTAATACGTTGCCTGTTAACATGAACTGCAGTTAACACCCAACACAGACTATTCCTTACTTCCAGATTTTTTCCAGAAGCTTGTGTTCAGTGTGAAATTGCACTGAATGTGAAAAGTCTCTTCAAAGCTGAAGCTGGATTGAGTTGTGTGATCTAACTTGGAGAAAAGTACAAACAGATTAGAGGGAGGATTTGATTTACACTGCTGTTTTCTGTCCATATAAATTGATCAAAATGGAGTCAAGTACTTGCAACATCAGGGCCATTGCAAACAGGATAATAGCCTTTTGTGTAAATGTGTAAAGTTAATGCAACCTGTGTATGTTTAAGATGTGGATAGTATGGTCTTCCATGCTATGGCCAACTGATGTGCGGCTGCAACTGTTCGGAGGTCTGTTGCTAACTTTGCTATAAAGGCTGAGGTTACGTGGGAGACCCTCTGTGTCACATGCCTGAACAAAAAGTCCACTTCCTTTTTTGCACTGGGTAGGAGCTTTCCAAAGTGCCTCTGTTGAAAAACTCCCACCTTGAAGATCACTGTAGCCTTCAAGCAGCTTCTAAACGAGATTATGGTGGTTCATGCATTTGTCCAGATGAAGAGACTGTAACAGGCTTGTCAGCATAGCATCTGTCTGAGTACCCGGCCTGAATCACTGACAAATTGCTGGGTAACTGCAGGGAGTCCTGCTTGTAATGACTCTGAGACTCTGTAGTGATAGTATAAGCAAATGTTGTGGAATCTTAACCTTCAGAAACAAATATGTTTGTTTTGTGCTCTTCACACTTTCAAACTATATGTATATATACTTTGTTTATAGACATATATATACACACCTGACTAATTTTTCTGTATTGATTAAGAAGGAATGCATTTCTTCTTGAGGTGTAGAATCAACAGAATAAGCCTATTACATTACAGTTTCATATGGGGAAAAAACCCAAAAATTAGTCTAGAAAAAGGTTTTTAAGACATGTAGTAGATTGGGTCACCTACTACCTTACCTGTTCATTGCAATTGCTATGTCTTTTTGACAGATGCAGCCTAAAAGATTTTCAGTAAGTACGGTTTTTGTTTATCATGTTGCTGTGTTCTTTAGATGACCAGGAATATAAACTGGTTATATATTTCTTGGGCATACATGCATGTATTTTCTTAGCAGTAACTATTTCAGGTTTTTTAATAGCAAATTTTAATATTGCTAAGTCTTAGCAATATTCTCATGAAATCAGGGACATGGGGTTTGGGTTTTTTGAATATCTTCTTTCAGGTTGGTTTTTTTTTTATAGAGAAGTATTGTTCTCTTCAAAATAGGCTTACCTTTCATTAAAACATTTAAGAAGATTTTTGGCAGTGTAATAAATATATACATCACTCTCATTTCCAATATACTTTGTACCTTTGGAATATACCATATCTGTGTTTACTTTTGAGTTATACTTTTTTCATTGTTCACTTAAAAGGAGTATATTAAAACCTTCTGTTACTACCAGCTGAAGAATCACAGCTACCTTAATATGCTTTCATATTTGAAAATATTTTTATTAAAGGTTGACCATAGAAGAATTAGGATATGACAGGACTCTTATGTTGTGGAAACTACTTCAGTGGGTTTCACTAATAGTTCTGCTGTACAGTCATGTCCCCCCGCCATCCTTCCCCCCAGTCTGTCTAGGAATGAGATTGAAATTTCTAGCTTTGATTACTAAGCTTTCAGCTCTTACAACTGCAGTTATTAATCAGCTGTCATGGCACACCATGAAAAAGTGGTTTTAAAAAACATGTTTGCTATTTAGCCTAATAATACTAGGAGGGAAAGCTGAGAGTGGCACATAATGTATAAATTTTAATGTGTCTGTGATAGTGTTGCAGTGTTTAGTTTGAATGCCTTGTATTAATTCTCAATATAAATGTCCAAGACAATTTGACAACAAAGCTGATTCTCCCCTCCCCTGTTTAGTTGACTTAATTTGTGTGCCATAGCCTAATAGATTTGCCATGGCCTCATTTAAAGATTTCTTTTATGCCTTTTGATCATTTGCTAAGAAGTATTACAGAGTAACAGATAAGGACTCAAGGATTTGATAGTCATGAAAGAGTACCTTGGATAAAAATCCAAATGGGGGAGATCTAGAGAAATTCCTCAAGTGTTGCCTACACTGGGAGTTTAGTCTGCCTGCAGGTTTGTGCTAGTATGATGTTTCTAAGTGCATAAAGGCAGAGCTGCTGCCCCTCATGCTTTAAATCAGTGGAGTTTCCCCCTGCCTGAAGCTTGTGCTGTGCCCCAGTGTCTGTCTACTCTAAGTACTCAGGTGCCTTAAATGAAAGCAAGTCTTTAGTGTACACAAGTCCTTAATTTTGAAATACTAATGCTTTTCTTTGACACTGAATTTATGACTGTCAGAAGTCATAGGAAGCAGAGAAGTAAAATTCTCTGTTCATCAACAGAGTGGCTTCTGCAAATGTGTAGCAGCCGGGTGCTCATGTTGTACCTCTCTTTTCCTGCAACCAAAGCCAGTCCCTAACACCTGTGCCTTGTATTTATAGAATTAAAAATGAGTTTGATCATACTTCCTTTACAATTTTTTGAGGTTTTTGTTGATGATGAGCTTAACTTCAGACTGAAGCAAATGAATAAACATGTTTTGCTTATCATGTTCTGGTTATTTGGAAACCTGCTTGCATGAGCAGAGCTCTTTCTGTTAGCACACGACTTTGGAATAGATGCTTAAATGAAAAAAAAAAAACCAACAAAAAAACAAACCAAAACCAACCAAACAAAAAACCCACCCAAAACCAAAACCCTTAGGAAAAGCTTTTGTACTCTGTACTGTCCCAGCTTGTTTCTTCAGTGTGTTTTATGAGAATGATGGGACTCTGTTCACTTGAACACCATGAGGGTTTCTCATGTGATTTAGAGGTGAAGCATACTCAAAGCAAGGGTGTATGGAAGAAAATTATAGTCTCTGTGCTATTTTAAGCAGTAGAACTATCATGTTGTGCTATTTCAAAGCTATAAATCACTGCTAAATATCTATGGACACACATTATAAGAGATGTAGTGGCTTCTAGCTTATTAAAGGCTCATTTTGGACAGTTAGGTGTGAAGAAATTGTATGTTTCTTATATAGAAGTACAGTTCCTAAAATAATATTACTGGGTTACTGTTGATTCACAGTGTTGCAATTTCTTTATTACCTATGTATTTTGCATTGCTTCTAATGTTTGTTCGTTTTCTTATATCTCCTCAATCCAACTTCTACCGAACAATCTTGAAATTTATTAGTGTGTTAGTCTTGATGTTAAACCTTACTTTACAGGTGGTCTTTGTTCAGAAATGGATATACCATTTACTCAAACTCGGATAATAGTACTGTTGCTGCTTCAAAATGAATCCCAGGAGCCCAGCTGGCAAAAGGAACCTAGGAGAGATTAAGTCAGGGTTACGTCTGGCTGATCTAACCACATCTGTGATCACTGACTGGCATCCTAGCTCCCCAGCCCTTGGGCGGTAGTCACAAAAGGGTGAACATAGCATGTGTTTTGTGTGGGTGATGTAAATCAGACCTTTTGTTGACAGTCTTAGCAAACTGGTAATGGAAGAAAAAGGGTCCTTTTCATTTTCTCTCTCATGTTATTATACAGTAAGAGTCTATAGATTTGAAAAGCAGTGTGTGGTGTAAAAAAATAAATTAGTATTAAAATTTTTTTCTCCTGCAATTTATTTCCAAGAATGAAAGCTTAGAATAGAGGTGAGAATAATCTTTAATGACAAATGGATAGAAATGGCATCAAGGTATTCTCATAATTTTAAAAAAATCATCTATTCAGGATTTAACTATAAATCTACAGTGCTCCTGGGCTCTTTTTAGGAATTCAGCTGTTAATGCTATCTAAACTTTAGTGTTCTAGCAATTCAGAAATGTTCAACCACATTTTAGAAATGGTGTCAGCAGGCAAAAAAACCCCAAAACAAAACAAAAAAAACCCGCTTGGTGATTGAGAAACCATTAATGAACCATAACAATAGCAGAGCGCTGCATATATACTGTTGAATATTTTCTGATTTGATTAACACAAGAGATGGAGGTTTTGAGTGTTCTACCAGAACATGAGTGGACAGTTGCAAGGATAGAATGTGCTTTGCTAATATCTGACTGAATATACTTTGAATATGTGGTTCCCTTTATACTCCTGTATGTATTAGCAATTTTCATACATTGCGGTGTGGATCCCACTGAAAATTTTAAGACAATCTGTCACCGTTTTACTAGCTCTACTATAGCTCTTCCAATGCTGGGTTCAGCGTTGGTACTTTAAGTATCACGTTTCTTAGATCTATCTCCAAGTTCCAGTGTGGCACTGGAATTATCTTAACTAACATACATTGCTTTATTGCTACAATTGCAGAGTTTATAATGCTAGTACAGCCTCAGGAAATTGTTCTATAACATGACAGAGATTGAGCATGTGTGGTCTCATGTGGGCTACAGCAAGGGGTGCTTTTTGTAAGTACTACCCACAGAAGAATTTACTATTGTTAATGCAGTTAATCTAACTAATACAGAAAAACTCAGATGTTTCTTAAAGCAAAATATCTAGAGCAGATTAAAACATCTTCTTTGTCATTCATGCACTTTCAAACAGTTTATTTGAAGATTTTCAAAAGCCTGTGCAAACTGAAGGATTCTCAATGTTTCATTTGTCCTTTGCTCTAGATAAGATACTCTTGGTTTCAAAAAATGTTAGTTATCTGTTTATCATCACTTTACCCCAAATTATTGAGACTGGGTATACAGAATGTTCAATAAGACAATCCAAGCATATTTTATAAATGTAAGCTACTTCAAATGTTCATGATACTAATAAAACTGTTGAGGTTATGTCTGAAATGCCTAACAGGTCTAATTCAGCAACTGTCTTTTTGAGGTGATGACACCTGTGCTCTGGAGAACAGTCAAAATAATGAGTAGAAAGATGGTATCCTTGAGCTGGGATTATAATTCTGCACAGAACTATGTTCTTGGGGCTAATTGCAATGTCGTGATAAATGATTTCAGATGTCAAAGCAGGATCTAGATCAGAAAGTAATTACTGAACAATCTCATTCTGGAGCCCTCTAAAGAGGATGTCTGACATGCTGTGCTGTTTGATCTAGTGGAGTATAATGATTGAAAAACATTGAAGTTGGTGTGTTGCAGCAAAGTGATGAAATATGGCATACTTAAGTGACAATGAGTGGTTCATATGTGTTCCTAAATTTGTTTAGCACTTCTATGCCTACTTCTAAATGTTGAGTAAGTACTGCTATCAAACGTGATCTGTAAATTCAGAGCTAAAAAAAGGACAGTCAGGCAAAAGTCCAAGGGCAGCATTGATCACAGAATCCTAGAATGGCTAGGGTTGGAAGGGACCTTACAGCCCATCTAGTTCCAACCCCCCTGCCATGGGCAGGCACACCTTCCACTAGACCAGGTTGCTCCAAGCCTCCTCCAGCCTTGCCTTGAAGACATCCAGGGATGGGGCATCCACAGCTTCGCTGGGCAACCTGTTCCAGTGCCTCACCACCCTCTCCAGGAAGAACTTCTTCCTGATATCTAATCTAAACCTCCCCACTTTCAATTTAAACCCCTTACCCCTTGTCCTGTCACTACAGGCCCTTGTAAAAAGTCCCCCCCAGCTTCCTTGTAGCCCCCTTCAGGTACTGGAAGGCTGCAATGACGTCTCCTCAGAGCCTTCTCTTCTCCAGGCTGAACAAGCCCAATTCTCACAGCCTTTCTTCATAGGAGAGGTGCTCCAGCCCTCTGATTATCTTTGTGGCCTCCTCTGGACTCACTCCAACTGGTTGATATCCTTCTTATGTTGAGGAAATTTATTTAAAGTTAAAATAGTTATTGTGCATGTTAAGGTGCATCATTTGGAAAGGGCTGTTCTTCTCACTCCCTTAAAATGGATATATATAATTAGCACAGTAATTTTTTTAAGAGTTATTGTTTGTTATGTGTAGACTTAACTATTGGTTCCCTGATAATCTTCCTTGACTTAGTGTTTAAAAAAGTAAAGAATGCTTCAAAAATTTATTGCCCAGTTTGATGAACCATTATCAAGAGCTCCTGAAATAGTATTTTTGTGAAGTTGACTTTACTGGTAACAAATATTTGATTTGGATGCAGGATCTAGATGGAAAAGAAGTGGTTGAACTACTGTGGCTCTGGTGTTGAGAAGGACACAAACTCTACCTCCAAGTCATTAGAGGCATTAGAGTTATGTTCTTTCTTTTTTTGAAGTTCTTAATTTCTCCTGGATCTCATGCAAGGAAATTAAACTTTTAAAGGCTGGAGAAGTATGAAATTCCCCCAAGAATGCAAAGTGGAAAAGAAAAAGACAGCCTGAGAAGAGACACCTTGGAACAGAATGCAGATGGAGATTTGCTAGAAGAGAATAGCAAGTTCTGATGACAGTGAGAAGATAAGAAATACAAAAAAATAACTACATCTTAAGTGATCCCAGAGGGAAAGACTGGCTTCCAGTACAGAGGTACTGACTAGAACAGGTTTTACTATAATAAGCACATAGGGCATTGTCAGAGTAGCTTGGCTATACATTATTTCAATCATATTATTCACTGTTCCCCGTGATAAAATAAATTAATGATGGTTGGCTGACATAAGCCTTGCAGCCATAAAACTCAAGATCCACCCTTAATAGGCAGATGAGGGACTTGCAAGCAGCATGCAGCTCATATCCATTTTTGACCTTGTGCCTAAACAGAGACCTGCTAAAAGGAGGAGGGGAGTAGGCACTATGGGACACTAATTCAACTTAATGCTGAGTATGATTGAAGCTGTCTCTGTAGGCAGCGAAGTATACACTCCATAAGGTGTAGGAATAATGACATGTTGTAAATTCATTTAATTCTAATTTTAAAGCTTGCTCAAAGGTAGAATTACTAGAAGTGCTTCAGCTTTAGTGTGGATTGTGAGTTTTTTGTTTTTGTTTTTGTTTTTTTAACCTACAGTCTCACCAGGCAGCAGTTAATTACAGCTCTGGCTTGAAACATCCAATAACCTGGACACAGATTGTGTTACTATTGTGAGATGACTCAGAGCAGAAAGCATGTGAATAGCTTTAGTGGTTTGTCATTTTCCGTTGTAATAAGCTTGGCTTAAAAAAAAAAAAAAAATTAAATGTACTGTCCTGCGTACTTGCAGGACACATATAACACTTGTGTAGTGTAAATTCTGCTCATATGAAGGGTGTGCAGGCCAGTAGCAGAAGAATGAAATGTGACCCATTGTCATATCAGGCATGTGCTTGCAGCCCATGTAATTACCTATCTCTAGCCAGAATGAAAAAAACCCTGTAACCTCAGAGTGAACTCTAGCCCCAGACCGCTACACTACGAGAAGAAAAATGGTATGCGCCAGTAGTCACTTAGAAGCAACACAACATCAGAAGATACTCTCATAGGCTGATTTCATCCTCAAAACATGAACACTGGTTCCTCGTTTATATTGGAAATACAACTTTCTACAGATTAACTGTCTTAAAGGGTTTCTCTTGGCTTTACAGGGCATTATGATGCTATTTTTTAAAACCAGAAAAATAAAATTTCCTACTAAAAACAATTATGACCTCTGAACACAGTCATTCTTAGACTCTACTAACACCTTAGAATATGGCTAATATTGCTACATTTCCACTAACAGAACTCTGACTCATCCCATTTCTGCTGTATTCCTGTCTTATGCGAGACACTGTGCAGTTTGATTTGGATACATTTAAATCTTTGTTAGTAACTTTGCTTTGATTTTGGGGAAGAACCTTGTACATCATCTTTATCTACCAGACTTAAGTGGTAGTTAACATTAAGTAGTGATAAAAATCTATTTTCCCCTCTAGGTGACTTTCTATCTTCTTCAGTGTTTCTACACTAGTCTGCTAATCAGTGAAGAGGTTAAGATACAGCAGTACAATAATTCTACTTTAGGTTTTTGAATATGATCAGTGTGCAAAAAGGCATGGTGTTGCATGACACTGGCAGTGGCCTCACAGCTCCATAGAAAAACTTGCACAGTCTGGGCCAAAAGGGGTGGAGTTTCTTCCTTCTACCAGGGACAGGTTTCTTACTTCCTTCCCTGTGCCAGCAATTATTCTGGTGAGGCTACAAATCTGCTTTGGTTGGTTCTCTGCAATTCAGTTCGGCTCTTGTCCAAAAGAGGTGATGGGACCCTCTAGTTTAAGGGCGTAAGGATTTTGGATGGTTCTTCCTGGCATCTGCCTGCACTATGACTTCATCTTCAGTGAGCCACCTTTGCTTGGTGTCTCTTATGAAATCAGGGAGGTTCAATTATCTGCTGAACTTCCATGATTTTTCTCTTCATGATAACGTTGTGAAGTGATGTGTTAATTTGTTGGAAGCAATGATAGAATGCCATTGGAAAGTGTTTATTATTTACCTGATTTACTTCTGATTAGGCTTTTAATTAGCACTTACAGAAGCTGTTTTTGTTCTAAGAATATCTGCAGAAAAGCATCGCATGAATTTTCTTGCAGCCCTGTACAAGTAGGTGGTTTGCACTAAATCTGATGTACAGCTGTGATGACATTTCACTGTGAACCCTCTTTGAAAGAGTGAGCTATAGATTCCAAAGTTTTACGACTGCCACATACTGAAATAGTAGCAGAAAACTCATGGGCAAGTGATAGGTGACTACCTACTGTGGTGAGGAGCTGTGAGGATTAGTTAACTCAGAGGATTAGTACTTATGTGCTTCACCTGTTTTCTCAAGAGAAACAAACTTATACACTTGCTTTCTAAACATCCAAAGGGAGTGTTATGTATGTCCCAGTGAATGGCATATAAACCTTTCTGTTAAGGAAGGGTCAGGAGGCAGCTGTCTCTTAAATGTAGGAGGTTCTGCAGTAAGGAAATGGATCTGAATGTAATTCAATAGTTCCTTTACCTCTGGAAAAAAAACAAAACCAACCAACCAAACAAACAAAAAAACCCCCAACTCCAGATTCATTAAAAGGTTGCGTTACACTAGAATCTTGATGTTGTTACACTGGTAGGTCTTTCCTTAATGTATTCCCAATAGAAGATAATTGTAAGAGTTACAGTTAAACAGTTATAGAATATAAAAGCTGGTATAGAATAAGGTCTGTTAGTCTCCCAAAGAAAAACACTGTATTTCCAATAGCTTGGGAAGGTATTCATTCCAATCTTGCATTTAAATAGAAGCTATTCTCCTACTATGATTCATTAGTCCACCCCCTGCCAGGAAATAACAGTGTATTGGCTGCTTCCTGGGGAAGGCAGTTCTCACCTATGGAAATAGAAGAGTAATAATAGATAGCTGGGGAGGGTGGCTGTATGGGATTTGGTGAATGTGTCATTCTGTGTCTACCAAGAAGTAATTTTTCATTAAAGGGTACTTGGAGATCTGCAAGTGTCTCTATTCTTAGTTTCACAAAACAAGAAAAAAGTCTTGTTCTCTTCTGTAAGACAAGGTTACCCTAATGATGAGCGATCTACCACACCTGCTTTGACCTAAATGCCATGATTAATTGTATGAGTATTGTTGGAAAGGTCCTTGAATATGTGTTTGTTTCTTAAGCAGAAAATACCTGTTTATCTGTTAAAAAATGGTATTGATCTCTGTTACCGAAGCCTGACAACAGTCAATATTGAAAAAGTACTTTTTTCTTTTTGCTGCCCTTCTCCTTTTTGGTTTTTTGGTCCTGTCTCAATAGGCATGAAGAGTAAGTACACCTACACCATTCCACAGCATGCCTTTCATAGAAGTAACTCAGCAGGGATGTTCAATTCTCTCTGACCTCTGACAATCCCTTAAACTTGTGTAAAGGCAGAAAAATCTCCTAATATGAACGTTCTTGTGGTGGATTTTTATAGCTGCTGCTCTACATGTTTCAAAATGGTAAGTTCAGCTCTTAATTCTGAGGAGAGGATCAAGTGAGAAGAGAAGTGAACTCTGTACTTAACTCACAGCTACCTTCTGGAATAGTTTTTCCACAGCTTGACATTTCCCTTATTGTGAACTATATCACTCCCCATGCATTAGGCTCTTTTAATTTCAGAAGCCTGCCGGGACTGACGTTTTGTAAATCCATCTACATGTGTAATCCTTTCCTATTACTTGGATAAATACTTTGGCTCTCCTGCTCCAAACCAGAGAACTGGAGAAAAATGCTTCAGTTATTTCATAGGGAAGGAAAAATTCTGTCTGCAGTAGGGATCAGTCATTTCTTTCTAATCTTTTGAAACTCCGACTAATATGCATTTTTTTAACAGAACAGAGATAAAATTGTGACATTTTTTCTTGAAAAAAAACCCAAACAAAAACACCACACACACACCCCCCCCCCAAACCCTATAAATTACAACTAGAATATTTTGCTTTGCTCCAGCTCAAAGGGATTTTAGAACTGGTCTGTTAAGCAATTTTAACACGCAGACATTCTGGTCTAGTCATATGATTGTTGTTACAGGATGCTACAAGCTTTCACTAGAAAGCTGACATCATTTACGTGTGCCTGGGCTTTTAAATTTGAAATTCAGAGTGGCTTTGCGGGAGCTAAGTATAGGCAAGTTGCCAACTGTTGTACCAGAGCTATGTGGTAAGCCAAGTCCTTTCTTTCAGTGCTTACTAATTTATGTTTATGTAATTATAATCTGAAAACAGTCAGTAGTGAGTTGGAGTATATCTGTAAGAACACTTTGTTCACCTGTGGCTTATGCTTTATATGAATTTATGCTTTGCATAATTAAAAATGTCAAATACTACAATAGCAACTGTAATACCACATAGTCTAAAAATCCCATTTTCCTTAATACTGCTTTCTGCAGAGCACATGCTTATATGAACCCTACCCTAGGAGAGAATGGCAGAGATAAAACAGACTACTCCATCACCTTTATAACATGATTGCACAGTTAGAATTAGTCCTCGGATAACTTTTTTTTTTTTTTTAAAGACATAATAAAATCTGTTGCTATTTAACATAGGCTTCTAATTCCCAGCTAGAGTTCCTATTGGAACTCTTGACATTATGCTCAGCATATAAACTAGGGGGAAAGCGGGCCATTGGGACTGCTGCTCAGGAACAGGCTGGGCACCAGTCAGATTGTGCTGAACAATTGTTACTATTTGCATCACTTGTCTTCTTTGGGGTTTATTTCTTTTCGAAAAGGACCTCCATTGTCCTGTGACCTGGTTCAGTCACGTGTGTCTGCTTCCAGTGGCTTCGCTTTAGTTGGGAGGTCTTCTGTGCTGGAATTCAGGTATTAAAGGAAGGCAGCAGAGCAAAGACTAGGAGTGTTTCAAGTTTTGGGGCACATACAACACTTACATGCAAATCTTTCTTCTATTACATCTTTCCTATAACAAAGCTGTTAAAAGTGTCTCTGGACTTCATGCTCTTAATGTATCTGTTGCTCTGCTTACAATATTAACAATGCCGTGCTTACATGGCTGGAGTGAAGTTAAGCAAACTAAATGTATCGTGTTTCACATGTGCTTGTGAGTACCATATAAATATCATAAAATGAGGATGATGTGCCAAATGTCTATGGAAAAAAGGTGCAACGTATTGTACAATTGCCAGCATCTAATGTCCTGTATACTTGAGCTGTCTGCCTGTGCTGTATAGTCTTTCCACAGTTTGCTTATGTGCTGGTTTATATAAGCATGCAGCTCTGAAGATACAGATTTTTTTTTTCCTAGATTCCTGTTTTTACCTGTATTAAAATTTTATGAAACAAAATAAAAAGATGTTAGCAGTTTGAGGGGGGGATGTCATTTTTTGCTACAGGATGAAACATTCAATTTCTTCTTAGGAGATGTTATAAACTGAAGAAAGCATGAGATAAATGAAGATATAATTTTGTATTTACAGTGTACAACATCCTCGCAAAAAAGTGCTGCTTCTTTAGTCAAACTCCTATGCCTCAAACTGACAGTAATTAGGATTACTGTAATAAAAGGGACCCTGAAGAGTATTAGAATGAAGCTTGTGCTAAAATATGCCTAAGTTTTATGGATCACACCTAGCACTTTGAATATCCTTTTGGAATGAGAAGAGTCCTGTAATATATAAAACATCAGCTTAAAAAATATCTTCTAGGGAGATAATACACTTGGATGTTTTAGTTTTGATTTTGATTTCTGTAAGGCAGAATATGATGGGCAAATATGGAATATGAACTCCTGCTCTGGGAGATAAAGCTATACTACTCTGTCAAAAATTGGTTTTGCTTTTTGTGCCCCCTTTCCCTTAGACTTTATGAGATTCTGGTGAGAATGTTCTCCTGAAGCTATTTTTGACTCATGACATGAGAAGTAAAGATTTCGCAGTCAAGATATAGCTTGATTGCAAAACACTTATTCATCATGCTGCAGATGTTTTTCCCTTGCAAGCAAGGGGTTAAACGTCATGGTAAGTTTGGCTGTGAATTTGGGCACTGTAGTCTGATGGGACTGCATTTCATGTGCACAGTAACACAGGCTGTAAGTGGATCTGAAGCACCCTATAGCTGAGGGATGACTCTTCCTAAGGTTGCCACTGGTGCCAGATCCTCCTAATGGCAGGTGCAATTTTCGCACCAAAGTCCTTGGAATACCTTCTCTGTCCGTCTGAAAAAGTATGGGTATGTCCATGTTCTCAAGTCTTGTGATTTCTAGTGTGAGTCCCATGACAGTTATGCTTTTTAAACTATAAATTATACAAAACAGAATATTATTTTTAACAGGTACTGAATTTCTTTCTAAAGTACATCTAATGTCTGGAGGCATTTATTTATCTCTGGGGTGGTGGTTTTTTGTTGTGGGTGGTTTTTTTTTTCCCCCAATTAGCATTATGCAGTTGGCTGGCTCAGTCACAAAATAGGCAGGAAGACAGAGCAAAGACAAGAAATGGTAGCCAAATTTGCAATACGCTGAATTCACTGCCTGTATCTTTTAGGACTGCATCAAAATTCCATGGAATCAAAAGGTATATATATGCTTTCAGAAAAATTATGCCCCTTTTAAAGGAAAAGGACAAGTCTCCATGGAGTTAATTGGATGTGCTTCTAAAATGTTCTTGGGCTCTACTTAAGAGAGCATTGCACTTCAAAAACAAAGCCACGCCCTCTTTCCCAAAACCAACCAGCCAAAAAAACCCCCACGAATTTCCTGCCTTTTTTGTAATTTAGGCATATTCATATGGGACATTTTCCCTGGTAGTAGCTATAGTTGCCAGTTGTCTGTATTTTCTGGGGTAAGGGGGTAAAATTGTAAAAATCACCACTAGCTTTACTATGGCTTGCAAATTTTAGCTTTCCATGTCTCTGGCAGTTTCTAATACTATCTGCTGATAGATGAATTTCCAATTGTGGTAGAGTAGTTTTAGTTTTTTATTAAAATCATGAGGCCTTAGCTTTCATGCTATGTCGGAATAAGCCTCTATACAAACATAGCAAACACTATCCTATGTTAATTTTCACATCCCATTCTATACTGAACATAAGGTTAACATAATATTCCTTGTTGCTATCTATTGGGCAGAGAGTGAATACCTAACAACATGGTTAGTGATTCAAAGTTAACGTAGCTGCATTACAGTCATTGCTTCTAATATGTGTATCTGTACACTTTTAACTTGAAGTTGTAACTTTTTTTTTCAAGTGTTTTTATCTGTGTTCGTAGGAAATGTGTTAGGAGGTCTAGCCATTTGCTTATGTATTGGATTTGAGACTTAAAACATCCCTATGTACTTTCTGGGGCATTTTGCTGAACAGAGAGCTCTGATCTTTATTTGGCTTGCTACTTATAGAGGATACACAAAACTTGCTGCATGGAAAACACGAAGAAAAGGGAGTCAGCATAGTTGAGAGGAGAACTGGAGTAAAAATTGACATGAAGGTGTTATGTGGGAAAGCTTGGTATAAGGAAAGGTAAAGGGTAAGAAAATAAATTGAAATGGGAAGAGGAAAAAAAGGATAAGAATTGAGATAAGACTGTCAAAGGAAGAAGGATAGAGGAAAAAAAATATGGTAGAGGCTGAACATATAAAAGACCAAGATAGCATATTTGAGCCCAGCTCCACTATTCGCAGCCCTGGACATGAGAGCAGGGCAACAGTGTGATGATGTGAATTAGCTTGCAATATGTAAGCAGTTGAGCCTTCCACTTCTCTGGTACAGGAACTGATTGTCCCACATACCATTCTGTGTGTTAGCATACCACTAGTTTTAAAACATGTTAAGCAGAAGGAACAGTCTTTAGAACTCAAATTTGGTAGGGTGTTATTGTTCCAGTTCATAACCTCATAAACTTTTTTCCAAGTGCAGTTTGGAGAAGCGTAGAGCCATTCTTCATAACTGTAAAAAAGTGGTTTTGATTTTGATGGTTTTTTTAAGAAAACTGACTTCCTGCTTCATTCCTGTTCTCTCTGCTCTTGCCTTTCAGAAAAGCAGCTGTTTAAATATGTCTTCTTCAGCTACTTTGTAAAGAATCAAAGTAAGGAATCAAAGTAGTTAATTCTGTTATTTAAAATGAACTCATTTGGCACACATAAAAGCATTAATCAGTGCTTTTGTAGTTGCTGTTGTAGTAGAAAAGTAAAAATAAACAGTTAATTTGTAGTTTTGAGACCATACTTTGAGATACTAATCTGTAGCAACTGGACATGAGTTTGCAATTAAAATCAACTATTCTAACACTACATTTCTAGCTGGAAACAATCTGTCATTATTAAATCAGTGTCTTTGAACTGCTATTTACTGTTAAGACTAACATTTTTAACAATTACATTTACAGTGCAAATCATAAATATGATTTATGGCTTAAATGGTTAATTTACTGCATTGATGGTGCACCTTTGCTGCCAGTTACTCAACTGTAAATTTACAGGATTTCAAATTTATTTTTCATATAGCACCTCAGCGCTGAGAGAAGGAAGCTCAACCACAAACAAATCAAACAGGCAGATGTTGGGACAAAGACTGTGTGTTTTCTGCCATAAATAATCTGGAGACAGCTCATTAATTGAAGGCTTCAATTATTTCAGCTTGCTAGTTACCTTTTTTACCTGCAAGTTGATTTCTCTACTAGACCATGACCATCTTGTAGCAGTGAGCGCTCAAAAAAGAAGCGTGCTCCATAACCATGCTTGTCTCGTAAGTGGACTATTGAATGAATAAGAGCATAGTATTAGGATTTTCTGATTGCCCCTGCCTAATAACTTCAATCAACTGAACAGTGGATGGTTAGTTGAGAGCAATCAATAGAACAACTTCTGCATGCATATGTATATAATATTAAATTTCCATATGACAAATTTTAAAATATTTTATTAAGCCTTTAAATGTGTATCTATGTGTATAAGACACATAGAAAGCCAACAGAATACATCAGTGACCTTCTAGTGACAGTTGATTAGTTAATGAGCTTACTTGATGATTCTCTGGATTGTAGCACCACAATAGTAAGAGCAATCAAAAAAAAAAAAAGCAACATTGGTACACAAATTCATTCTTGAGCTGAAAACCATTTTCATTTGTTCAAAGGAAAGGTTTTCTTCTGGTTTTTCTTGTTTTACAGAGAATTGAAGCTATACAATGACTGCGAAAAGTGTATACTGTCTAGGCTTCTGTAGGTAGCCAGAACTGTCCTGATGTACAGGAGTTGTAAGTGCAACTATAATAAAAAGAAATAGTGATCTAGTTTCATTTTAGGTTCTCTCTCTAAGAGGCCACATCGGATGGATGTAGATTCAAATGTCAAGATGAAGGTTCTGTCTATGAAATTTTTCTGCACTACCATTTAGTCTATTTCAAAAATGTATTGAGCTCCAACTTAAAAGCAATGTTAGATTTCTTGTACCAGCTTCTCTGCAAGTGCCCTCTTGCAGGACTAGTTGGAATAATGTTAATGACTAAAGTGTATACGTTTGATCCTTAATCTGTCTTAAGCAGTTCTTATCCCTCCGTGATATTTCTTTCTAAACGTACTTTTGAAGTCAGACATTCCTTCTCAGCATAAATGCTATTTTTGCTAGAAAAATAAAGATGTTCTCTTTTAATATCACTCTGTAGACACTTCATTTTTCTAATCACTGTAATAGGTTCTCTTTTGTTCCTGCTTGAATTCATTGTTCTTGCATACACATGATGAGAACTGTATATAGTATTTTAAGTGACATCTTACTGAAGATTTGTAAAATATCACTAATTTGATAGATCCTAAAGTCACAGTATCAACATGAATATCACAGAGCCAACTTTATTCCTGGGTTGCAGATAAATGAGAGAGGATCAATCCTAAAGTCTTTCTTAGGTAGCATCTAATAGTCTCTTGTAATTATTTGTTGAATATAAATGGGTGTTCTTGGAAGTGGTGCAGGGATGGTGGCAATATGAATTACATGCAGCTGCACAGTTTTTAGACCCCTGTTCGCTGTGCTGATAAAGGACTTACAAGTGTGGCTTATGCTATGATAGATGGTGGCTTAGTGAAAATATTCAGAAATTTTAGCAGACATTTTTCTTCTTCTCAGTCTTGGATGTATCTGGCATACTTTTATAAAGTCTGTCAATTTTTTGCTCAGCTTTAGGGACATGTAATAGTCGAGAGATCCTTACTGATTTACTTTTCCCAATAGTATATTTCTTTGAATGGAGGTTGCAAAATTTATTGTAATTTGGAGCCACTACCCTGAAATGCAGTTGCCCAGCATAGTAAGAATTCATTTACCTTAAGTACAACCTGCAGGTTTTTTCTTGTTTCCAACACACCCATTCAATTTCCCTCCCTTCACACTGTAGAAAGCATCCTTTTCTGCAAGCGTTCTTCAATTTTTTGTTATTGTTTTCTAGGTGGGTGCATGGAGGTGACTTAATTGTGAAAATGAAGGTTGCAATTAGTTTTTTTGTTGGGGATGAGAAACTGAGCAAAAGTTTTAAGAAACACATTTTGGTATTTGTATTATAAAGGTAGGGATAAGGCAGGAATTAGGCACCCTATCCATTTCATCCCTGTTGGTGTGCACACAAAGTAGGAGGAGTAGACAATTGGTTCTCTGCTGGGTCTGTATACACACATACATAGGTGTACATACTCATATATTATATGCTCATGTATAAATAGTGGTCGATCTTGGAAATTTTTATTAATCGCATTATATTACTCTAGCACTCATCAGAATATGAAAGGCTGGGATAGTTGTCAGGCAAGTCCTCTGGCTACAGCAGTGTGTGATTCATGGGTCACTGCTGCAGCCAAATATAAAACCAAAACTTGATGTTTGCCTTTTTAAGATAACCTGCAAGTTAGAATTTTAGAAATATTCTTTTTTTTGGGGGCGGAGGCAATTTCTTATTTCTTTTATTTAATTGATAACCCCAGGCAGAATGCTCAAATGTTGATTTTTTTTTTTATTATTTTTTTATTTTTTTTTTAGTTAGGATTTTCTAACGGCACTGGTCTTACAAACTTTCACGGGTTCCTGAACTGTAAAATCATGTGCTCATGTTGCAGTGCCTCAGTTTTTCCATCTGTAATAAGATATTAAAACTTTCTAGTTTCACAAGAAAGTTATAGAATCACAGAATGGTTTGGGTTGGAAGGGACCTTAAAGATCATCTAGTTCCAACCCCCCTGCC
>NW_010268966.1:0-897 GCF_000690775.1 Eurypyga helias
CAGTATAGGCAAGAATTCCATGTCCGTGTTGGGTGCCCAGCCCACGTGGACATACATCCATTGGATATGTTCTCAGTGTGACAGAGGGGGGAGGTGAGCGAGAGGCTGTGTGGTCCTTAATTGCAAGCTGAGGTTAAACCATGATAAGGGCTAAGGGTTGAGGCTTTATGGCTATGGCTTTAGGGCTAAGGGCGAAGGTTTTAGGGCTAAAGGGTGAGGCCTAAATTTTTAGGGCTAAGGATTTAAAGCTGTGGTCTAAGAGGTAAGGCCTTAATGCTAAGGCATAAGAGCTAATCCTTTAGGTGTAAGGATTAAGATTTTAGGGGCAAGGCTTTAGGTCTAAGGCTTTAGGGCAAAGGGCTGAAGCTTTAGGACTGATGTTTTAGGGCTGAGGGCTAAGACTTTATGGCTAAGGGCTATTGCTTTACGGCTAAGGACAGAGGGTTCTAGGCTAAGGCTTTAGGACTCCAGATTAATAGCTAAAGTCTAAAGATTTAGGAGTAAGGGTTAAAGGCTAAGGCTTTAGGGTTAACATCTAAGGGAGAAGGGTTGAGGCTTTTTGGTTAAGTGCTAATGACTTAGGGCTAAGGGCTAAGGATTTAGAGCTAAGGCTTTAGGACTAATGGTTAAGGCTTTAGGGCAAATAGCTAAGGGGCAACCATGACATGACACTTTCCAGATATGCCAGCAGAAGTTTCACAAAGCAAGTAGGCCACCCTGCAATGCACACCCAGCCACTGAGAACTCAAATTCTGGGACACCTGGCTTTCCCAACTAGCACAGTTTGCCAATGGATTCAAAATCATCGATAATCCAGTAATCATTAGGATTAGGATGAGGGTGCTAGGGTTTGCAGATTACAGTTAGGTAAGGGTTAGGGCTAGGGTCACGTTTCAG
>NW_010268967.1:0-1572 GCF_000690775.1 Eurypyga helias
GTCACCGATCTCCACTCGGAGAAGTGGAGAAGGTGACGGAAGGTGAATAGATAGGTGAAGGAAGAGGTTGAGTAACTAATTCACAAAACACAGTCGCTACAAAAATCTGTTTGCATCCCAAGTGGGATTTGAGCCTACATTTTCCAAAGACAGCATCACCACCCTAATAGTGCCAGATGGACATCAATCGCCAGAGGAAACTAGCCACAGCTTTCTAAGAGGTCCATGGCCTGACATACGAGGTCCATGGCCTGGGCACGAGGCTTATGGCAACACCATGGTCTCTGTATTATTGCCAATGCATCAATCCAGAATCACAGAAGGGGCCAGAGAGGTCACACTTAAGAGAAACACAAATTGAGTCCACAGCACAGGAACAGATTGTGCTTTTTGAGGATATGCCAGTATCGTGCATTTCTCAGATCACAAACCAAGGCCAGAGGCCATATTTATGTACAAACAACTGTCACCTGGCATCTTTTTCAACCCTGAGGGTACTCAGATAATCTGTAAAAGTCTTCCCTGTACCATCAGGCCAGGGGAAATCTCTTTCTATTCTGGAAAACACACCTTCCCAGAATACTTCTACTCAAAATTTCAGCTGACGTACCCACGTACGTGACGCAGCTGTCAGAACACTCCAACCCATTTGATGATGGAACGGGTGAAGGAATAAATAGATGTGTCACCAGGCAATGGCAGCAATGGAGAAAACGGAGCACAGATGTACATGAGAAAAAACTCATGGTTTAATGATAAATTAGCAGGTAAGAAAGACAGTAAAGAATCAGCGAGTTCTGTTTGACATATTTAGCATCCTTCCCATGTCAGATTCTTAGTCTTCAGTTACAGGGCAGCTATCATGGGAGAAAGGCGTCAGCTTTAGGACTTAAGCACCCACTAACAGCATCAGTCTGAAAGCAAAGTTTGGGATCTCATTCTTGGCAACACTCATCAGGAAGTTTTTGTGATCAGCTAATGACTTATTTTCTCTCGTTCAGAGCAAGTGCCTGTGGAGTACTTAACACAAACCCTGGAAGCGATGCATCACCACCCAGCTGTGCTACAGCAGTTCTCTAGTCACACAACCGATTTTTGATACAGAGCTCTACATTTCCACTTCAGCCTTGGTCTTCAGCGCTGACTCCATTTCCAGTCCATCCACAGGACTGCCCACGCAACTGACAAGTTGCTGCTTTATGTTTCATTAAAAACAAAGTCACTCCATCTCCTGAAGTTGCGCACACATTTAGAAGTCCGCTTTCAAAAAAGTGAGCTGCTTTGTCACCTTGGCTGTGAAGCACAAATCCAGGTTGCAGTTTTCTTTCACTTCAGAACTCCAGCCACTCCGTCATATAAATACAGTTTGATGGAGAAATTTCACCACCTTCATGGCAATCATCAAAAACCTGCAAAAGAAAGCCCCCTGTCAGTAATTACATACAGCAGGCATGATCTAACCGGAAGTAACACACTCATGTTTTCCGCTCCTTCCCCAGTAAAAGCAGCAACAGTCTAACAGCAGCCAAAATCCAGGAAGTCCAATGCCAGCTGTGCTGGATTCAGCCAGGA
>NW_010268968.1:0-16743 GCF_000690775.1 Eurypyga helias
GTGGGAAACGGTGTCAAAGGCTTTCTCCCACATCCTCTAAGCCAGTCACCTTGTCATAGAAGGAGATCAGGTTAGTCAAGCAAGACCTGCCTTTCACAAACCCATGCTGACTGGACCTGACCATCTGGTTGTCCTGTAGATGCTGTGTGATGGCCCTCAAGACGATCTGCTCCATAACCTTCCCCATCACCAACGTCAGACTGAGAGGCCTGTAGTTCCCCTGATCCTTCTTCTATCATATGAGATAGAGCAAAAAGTCCTGAATTTACCTTCCTACAGACTGCATGATGTCCAACAGCAGAGGAGCAGCCAAGTCTGGACTAAGGTGAATGAAGGTTGAGAGCACAACTATGGCCAGGCCCAATGTTTCTTCATCATATTCTTCAAGAATAGCCCCACAGTCATGGCACCTGCAAAGAACAGTTTTAAAAACTGATGTTAACAAATTTAAAACAAAGTGTTACTATATATACATGCATGTATAATTACATCGTTTTAAAGTACTATGATTTAGTACATTCTATTCAAAATTTATTTAGAAAAATAATGTAATTGTGATCTTTCTGTAATTAATAACAGTCCATCCACAATAATAAAGCTTCTCACTAGCTACACCGGTTGCTTCTTCACTGACAAACGAAAGAGGGCCACAGGGCTGGCCTTGTTTTGGGTCCTTCGTTGGCAACTAATTGTTAGATAATTCCCTCACTCTATATTGGACTGCTTCAGTTTGTGCTATCCAAGGGAAATCTGCAGTGGTGAAGACAAGCCCTCAGCAATGTGAACACCAGCTAGTTAGTGCGACTTGGGCTCAGGCAAAGGCTCAAGTCCCTGGCACTCTTCTATTTAGCAGCATAGACACAATGACACTCATCTTAAAAGATGGAACAATTTCACATTGTCCTTCCTGTCAGTCATGAATTATAAATAACAAATTATAAAATTAGGAAACAATGATCCGATTGGTTCCCACAGCAGTTATAGCTATTAAGAAAGAAATGAAAGGACCTCTCAGGGGCACAGAACCTTAGATTTCAGAGAAGTCTGCTTTCCCAGGGCAGTTTTGCTGCTGAGTCACTTATCCTTTCTGAAATGCTCAGAGACAACTGATGAAGTTCTGAAAGGGCTCCGTAATGTCTATTTATAAAGGGGATGTCAGAGAGATGAGACAGGCTTTCACAATCTATGAAAAAGGCAAACCAATGTGGGAAATTGGCTTATCTCAGACCAGTAGGAAAGCTTGCTTAATTGGATCAAACAGCTGTTAATGACTCCAAGAAATTGTAATATTTTAACTTGATGGAATTGTACAGGCAATTTTCTTGCCTTTGTTACTCAGCAGAAAGAAAATACGCCAACATAGTCATGAAAGTCAAGCTCAGCTGGTCTGTATGTTAACAGATGGTGCTACGGCTTTGGTGAAATGGCTAGAGGAAATGCCAAAGATAAATCCAACTTTTGGGATGCTTCACTTTGTCACACAGTAACATCCACTTTCAGTTACACCCTGCACAATGGCTCTGTCTTTCTCCAGTGATGTTCCTGGCATGTCTGTCTACTGGACTGAGTGCAGAAGCACAAGCAAGAGCTTACAGTTTCTCTTCCCAGTTTTTGACCAAATCAATGCATGGCTCCCTGCTGACTGCTTTACTTCTCCATTAAATGAGCACACTTATGTTTAACCCTTCCTTCAGAGGCATTTTAACCAACCAATTAAGGTTTGCAAAAGCTTTCAGGATCAGTATCAGCATTAAAATGCTATATGTTGGTAACTACTGATGTGTTATCGTGTAATCTATTTCAGCAGAAACCCAAAGGAATGTTTTAAGAAGAGGCTTCTTTTTTTCTAAGGCAAAAGTGGTTTCTGATGGATCACATGGAACCCTTGATTTAAAATAGGATGTAAAGTGCTTCGCCTGCCCTCTGTGCACATGCAATAGCCTGAGTCATCATTTGACCTGTGCAAACTCACACAGGTCCTACTGAATTAATAGCACATTTTGCTGGCAGTGTATACAAAATATTTACCTTGGGGTAAAAAAAATAATTAACAAGCTTTGCATAGACATAAATGATGGAATAGAGTTTATATTTCCATAAAGTAGATCTATACTTTACGTATTTGAAGTTCAACTAGTTCTTTGAAGGGAACAGGAAAAGAACTTACTTGTCAGTCATCACAGTGGGCTGGTCATCAGCAAATTCTTCTGGTGCAGGTACAAACATACTGACAATACTGGGTGCTGACAGCAAGCTAGATTTTGTGGCACCTTAAGGCAATTGGGGGAAGGAGGGGAATAAAAAAGGGAAGAAAATCACTAAACATAAATCCAAACTACTTAAAGAGCAGAATCCTAAAGAACCACCACAATGGTTTTACTGTGCATAGGAATAAGAAACAAAGTGTGTCTACAAAAGGATATATAGCACATTCTTTGATTCTGACAGATTGTTCCAATTACCTAGAACTGTCAATTTAAAAAAAAAATTAATAAAAACATCCTTAGAAGACGACAACAAAGAAAAAAATTTCCAGGAAGGTGGATGCGATTGTATCTACTAATTTTTAGGGAGAGAGGATGATTCTACAGGTGCTATAAGACTGGACACCAGAAGATTTGCAGTCTTTCTGCGTACTTCTGGGGAATTGCCTTCCCTTAGTTCTCAGTGACATGAAGAAAGAAATAAGTTCTTATGTCTCAACACCAGGTCATCAATCTGTTTACACCATCCCTAACAGAGGTGTAGGAGAGAAATCAGGAAAGGACAGCTAGAAGAAATAATTTATAAGGAGTTGGGAAGCATTGAGAATATTGCAGGGCTGGTGATTAGAAATACTTTCTGTTGAAAGTGTTCACAAACACCTTTATTCTCTGAAGCAGAGTTGTTCAGCTGGGGGCATAGCCACCGTAATCATGCCAACACATGGGGTTCCCTTTGGCTTTGGCACTTCTTGTCCACCTAATAGCTGATGGATGCTTGTTTTAATAGGAAAAGCTATGTACAATGGAAGATACAAACTCTTGGCTTCTCTGAGTTTTGTCTTCCAGAATTACACCAATATAGGGCAGTCTGGCAATCTAACATCTCTCCAGTATGGTGGTTTTCCCTCCTTGGCCCCTTTGTTTTCATTACGCAGACTACAGCAATTGCAGAAAGAAGCGTACAGGGAGGCACCTCTGCAGCCAGTCTGGTGGCAAAACAACATCAATAATAATAATCAGACTAATTCAAGAGGCATCAGAACCTTGGATCAAAGCTACTGCGATGTACAAGCTATGTCATTCATCCAAGACGCCTTGTGATGACGATTTAAATATTATTAGCAGTTTTGTTCTCCAGGTCACTAACAGAGAGAGATTCAATTCTTATAGAAAAATATCACTTTTGGTTGCCACACATAGCAGACATGATAAAGATAGCCTTAGTCCTGCTCCCCTACAGTTCAGCTCCAACAATGAATCGAGGGAGCTGAGCTGATAGACACCATCATTATGTATATAAGCTGTCCCCAAGGGCATCTCATTCTAAAGACCAATCTATGAGAAGCTCATTTTGTGAACCAATTTTTAGAAGAGTTCCAATGCCATTTTGATGCCAATTCAGTCACAGATTACATAATCCATTATCAGCTTTCTTGGTAGTTGCTTCAATCTGCAGATTCAGATTCAATGTTAACATTAGCCAGTTTTGATAATATTTAACTATTTAACAGGAGGAAGTTTCTTCACTTAAGCTAGGTCCAGGTGGCATTTCTGATGAGATAACCCCAGTTACTGCAGAAAAAGCAAATTTAATATCAGTTCTCAGGAAAAAATAACCTAAGAAGCCCCCATAATTTCTGAACTCCGTATATGTGTAGTGATGAGGGCTTGTTTCACAACATAAGACAGGTTTCAAACAATTATTTTGCTAAATATGGCGGAAATATTATTTTACATACAGAGTTCAGTAATTTATAATTGCCCCCTGAGATTTTTTTGGGTATGAATTGACACTACTATAAGTCCAAAATGCTCTTTGGTAATGTGGGACACCATCCAGAATGCAAGTAATAGGAGTGGATTTTCACATATTTCTAGCTAGTTTTTTCTCCTCTTCACAAATGAATAAAGATCCCTCTACCATGACTTTGGAAGCTCCCTTGTCATATTCTCTAGCTGAAAGTCCCACTGCACAACACAAATGCTAAAATCTGTCATAATGCAGGTTGCAATGTGGGAATAAGACTTAACTGCTCAAAATAAAAATGTCCTCTCTCGTGCACTGAACAGTAGGAAAAAAACCATGATTTAGGCAAAAAAGGTAGGTTACTGGTGCATTGCAAGGCTGTAATGTAAGATAGTCTGGATGTGTTTCAGCTGTGAGGAAGCAGAGCTCGTAAAGAGATTCAATGGCACTCTGCATACAGAGTGTTTTATTTCCAGGTTGACAGCCAAAACAAGTACTAGCAGAAAACCAGTACTTCTTATCAGTTGTCCCTGTCTTGAATTAAATGTCATGTCTAATAATTTTTCAATACCCGACATTCTACAGGACAGTTAAGGACTTTAATACAGCTGAACAGTCCATAAAATTCAGCACCATTTGCTACTAACCAAAAACCTTCCTGGCAGTCTTAGCAGATATATCAGGTCAAATGGATGCTGAACTAACCTCTGATTCTTAGTGGTGGTCCCTCCAAGTCGGGGTTTAGGCAAACAGGGACATTGCAAAGCCGCTTTCCATGCTGTATCTGCTCTGTGAATAAATACAGAACTTCAGTCTCCAGAACTATGAATCCAGCATCTGTCACCAGCACCACAAGTCTTTACCAGTTAAAACAAGAGAAAGACAAATACAATAGGTATTGAAAAAAACAAAGAAAATAGTTAATTTTTTAAGCAGAGAGAGCGAAGTGGGGAGAGATGGAAGAAGTCCACAAAGAAAAAGGACACAGATAATTTAATACCAAAGAAGTCATTTTAGAAAACTAAGTGTCATCAAACAAGAAAAGATGTGCTAGCCATAAAGATTTAACAAGATAAGGAATATACAAGTCACAAAAAGAGAAAGACAGTATTTAGAAATCAGATATAGTTTGTGCTGACAGAGGCTAGACACAAAATGATTTTATTTTACAGATATCAAGCTCGGTAATAGAATAGTTTGAAATCAGAAATGAAAGAGACACATGATACCTACCAATGTAAAAAAAAAAGAAAACCATGCATGAACCAAGCACGCACCATATGCTTATGTGGGATAAGACTATTTGCTAGTTGTTATACCTGAGTATCACGACTCTTACAACTGTGGTGTGACATTGAAATGACAAATAGTCACACTGAGTATTTGTCCTGAAAAAAAACACAAACTGTTTTCTGTCCAAGTAACAATTTTACTTTGAAGATCGTGGTTGAAAAAGAGACTGAGAGATGCAAAGCTTTCTGGAAAAGAACATTTTACTTTGCATCTCCACGCTTGGAGGCCTTTCGCTGGAACAAATGTTGGACGGAAAAGTCAGATGTTGTGAAGAAAGCTAGTGGACTTGGAACAAGACTAACAAGATAGAGTTCATAAGTCATTCTCAGTATTGACTTGTTCATCTTGAACACAGGCTACGTACTTGCTGAATGAAAGCAATAACTTTTTCATCTCTAAACCCCTGCCTGAGAAACTAGGTGATACCAGCTAAGTCTCTTCAATAACTAAACTTACCTGCTGATAAGACAAAAACCCACATTTCTACCATTGACAAATTCTAACCTTTATGGTGTAAGGATCTCATGCTGAGCATACTACTCAGCAGACTGACTAGAATAGAAAAGATAATCTGAACTATATGGCATACCTTCGGCCATTCTTCAGCTACAAGATTTAGTTTGATGGAACCTGACACTGAAGACTGAATTAAGCAAAAAATTTAACTCAGCTGTCCAGAACTGGTGGTGAGACATTCATTTAGCATGCTAAATTCCATATAACATTTTAAGTATTCCTTTCTCTGGATGCATCTGGATCTGCTGATTAATTCCTAAGAAGGACAATTCCTTTATGATAAACCAGGATGAATTCACTGTTAAGTGACATCTGCTATGAATTTGATCATAATGAAATCTTCTATACAAGAAAAAAAAATCAAACAAAACAAACACATGAGTAATGAAGAATTTTGTGCTTAATTCAGTTTTCATTGCTTTGCATTCATCTTAATGGGAGAAAAAAACAGGTCAGTGAGTGAAGAGAAACTTCAGGTGTTCAGCGTGAGCTGGAAGAAAATTTCTCCAAAAAGAAATAAAACTGGCTGGTATAAGGCACAACTCCTTGGTGTATCAACACCACTGTAAACATACATGCAAATAGATGATTCCATGTACCAGGGATGAAAACCTATACCTAATGAAATCAACAGTGCTACTTCCATTTCATTCAATGAGGGCAGGAAATAATGCAAGTAGTATGCAAAATTGTGGGGACACCACTGTACCAGAGGGACTACCTCCCAAATATGTAAGTATTCTAATTCCCAGCAGGTGAGAATCTGGTACTCACTATAAAGTTTAACTTTAGATTTGTGACTGATTACTTATCTGCAAGGGTAGAACAGAAATACTCACTTTTTTAATGTGTTGATACAGAAAGTAATTGGTTTAGGAGACAGAAATAAAGAACAATAAATGCAGCTCACCAGTATCCCAAGTGCTGATATTGTGGGGAGCACTAGACTGGTGTTCCAGCTGCCTCTTCATTAGCTGGTTCATTGTCAGAGCTCCCAAAGAGCCTCTTTTCATTTGTCTGAACTGAGCTGCAAGTCAGAAATGCAAAAGGATTTCAGGGGCTCAGACAACAAGTAAACTACTCTTTTTTTTCCTGATCTCACAAGCCAGCATGAGATAAATACTGAAAGGACAATGGTGCCTTGCTCTAAGGATCTTGCTCAAGCCAATATGCCCTTTTCACACAACTACAAAGGGTACAATTCTGGCCCCAGTGACATCCATCTTATGTGATGTGGATTCAGGATCTCATCCGCTGTGCCAACTGTCAGTGCCTTTTTGACTCCAAATATCAAGAAAGCTCTTCAATATGTTTGGTGTCCATGAAGTGTAAGATACTCCCCCAAACTGTAAGATACTACCCCAAACTGTAAGATACTCCCCCAATATTCCCATGCTGTCAGGTGATACACATATACTTGAATCTCACTCACAAGGTACCGAGGAAGGAAACTCGGCCTCCTTCCAGCAAAGTAGGGAGGACTGCTCTGTCCATGCTCACCGTAGGAAAACTAATTCACTGACTGTGTACCACCAGTAACCTCCCTGGGTGACACAACCTGAACAGGCGTCCTAAACATCCACCACTCAGGTGTGCAACCCACACATTATTCTGAAGTGTGAAGCCAGCATGCCTTCACAGACGGGTCCCTTTTGTACCTCTACTGCCATTCTTCTCAAATGGAGCTACCACAAGCAACAAGCATTCAAATGATCCTCATCTGACTATTTAATACTTCTTTAAAGGGATATTACTGTTTCCTTTAAGAGATGTGTCTCACTAGATAATTCTCCCAAAAACAAACAAAAAAAAAAAAGTGGATTTGAAATTTAAGACTTTTTTGTCATATTTTCTCAGAATTTAAAAGGAAGAATAAACAGATCATATACAAAACTACTGACTTCCTCACTTTTTTCTCCAATCCTCAGAAAATTCAAATTGAGTGAGCATAATACACTTGCTTTGACAGTTGCGTCTGAGCAATATATTTGCACCACTGAAACCAAAAATCATTTTTCACAGTATGAAGACAGAGGTTTAAGGCTCTGCTTGAAGAAGGCATGTGAGACTGCTGACACTCATCTCCATGCAGGAAAGATTTTAGAAGGTTCCCTTATAAGTGCTTTCCTCAACAGGGCTTTAAAGAAAGAACAACAAAGCAAACTATTCTCCTAATGCTTTTTTTCATCTGTAACTACATTCAACATCATTTAAAAGAGGATTAACGTAATATCAGGCAGTTTCGTTCTAGAATTCCAAACAGTACCCAGCTAAGCTCTGAAATAAACCCAGCATATCACATTACTAACTGTGATGGAGAAGTACAGACACGGGACAAACCACAACTTTCAGAAACCTCTGAGGGGTTGAGTGCCATCTCCTAAACTTGCTCTACTCAGCTTCTATCTGAGAGTTTCAAATTCAGAGAAAGCAGAGCACTCTCTAACAAAACAAATACAAGCCTTGAGTAATAATAAACACAGTAACAACTTCAGTGGGAATCTGCACACTGAAATGGTTTTATTAGCTGAAGTATTTTAAGTCTTCCCTTATTTCCCTCATCCTTTCAATGTGTCAGAGTGCATTTAGACTCTATTTTTGGTCCAAGTTCAAACTTCTCCAGCATTGCTGCAAAGCAGTCCTTGTATAACTGAACTTCTGGAACTGAACAAGACCCAAGAGACCATTCCATGTTTCACTTTTAAAAGTTACATTGCAGCTCCCTTTCACAGCAAATTAGAAGAAAAATAGAATTTCCATCGTTTCCAGGGCAAAGATTTTAAATAGATGTTTTATCACTTTATCCAGCATAGAATTTCCTGATGAAAGAACACCAATTAACATTAGAATTGACAAGACTGCTTGGAGTGCAGATGACTGTCAAAATGTAGAAAATTATCTCTTTGAATTTTCTTAACAGCTTTGGCGATTGTAATTTAAAAAATTTCATGCATATTTCACATAATCAGGCTACTGTTGAGCAGGTTTGGATTTCCAGGGTTATTTACCTGATTTCTCAAGGACAGCCATGATCTTAAATCTTGGTAAGTTAAGAAAAAAATCTAAAAACACCCCAAAAAAAATACAGAGCTGGCAGCCTTTGAACAGTGCTGGAGCCAGGCTGATTGCTATGGACCAGCACATGACTAATGGCATAGGGAGTTTTCCTTGAGTATATCTTCCACAAGAAACCTAACAATCATGAGAAGATCAGTAACCATATAGTAGCTGGTGAGCCTTTTGTGTGTTAGCTAGTGAACTGGTCAATCATCCCTCCATTGCTGTGGAATTCTCTGCTCAGGAAGAGAAGTCCAAGGGCACAATCTCCCTGTCACAGTTAATGAGGTATGCTTTCCACAGCCAGGCACTGGCTGCACAAGTAATGTTATCTATTTGCATTAGAGAAGTGTCTCGTGCTCACAGTCCTGATCAGGGCTCATTATGCAAAGTACTGTAAAGACACGAGTAGAAGATCAAAAATACTTCAGTCTAAATGGATGAGAGACATAATGGACACATTCACATCCTTCTTTGCAGTTGAAAACTGAGGCACACTGAAAGAGGAAAGGAATGTAGGCTTAGTATTATATAAACTATTCCTAATTTCATATATTGGAATTTACAGGAACACCTAGCACTCAGTGAAACCAGACAGAATTTGACTGGCACCTCTTCAGCTGCTTTAGTAAGTGACATCTGTATCAGTGTGGCCAACAAATGTACTCTGACTACAAGATGCACATGACACAAGATGCTTATGGTAAAACTGGAGAGGAAACCTGTAATTTGAGTACTCATCTATCATGTCTAAAATAACATTTTCCTTTAATAGGCCAGACACTCCTTCCAATCAAATCATCAGATGCTGAATTTCAGAAATTAAAATGTAACTTTTCTACAGCAATCTGAAATTGCAGTTCAGCAAGACATTTGAGCTGATCTAGCAGCTCACTGGTATCAAAGCAGGTCACCATTTCCCCTCCCTTTTCTACTAGTCAGAGTCCTGCCCCATCAACCTTCGATGTGTTACTTAATGTTACCTAGATGAACGTGCCATTCGGGATTCTGTTAGTGTTCTGAGATGCCTCCACCTTCCAATGTTATCTACACCTGCTCTCTTAAGCCTTGTGTCAATGTCTACTTAAACCAACCCAGTTCACTTTCCATTGAAAGGGGTATGGGAGTCTCAGATGAATAGTCACTGCATTTCAGCGAGCAGCCACAGAAGTGGCATTTCGAGGCATTTTACAAGAATTCTAAGAGATTTTTTTCCTAAGGTACAGCAAGAAATGCACTGACGACCACAGTAACAGCCCTGTGGAGCTCTCATCTTCTGCTTCTGTGCACTGACAGTTGACAATGCTTTCTCTCACTAGAAAACAAACATTCAGCTTTAGTGAAATAATGCTTTCAGCTGCTACCTACTCTAATTCAAGAAAATCACATTCGTCAAATTTGCCATGTCACAACAGAAATACTTGCAGACGCTAAATGCTAAAATCCCACTGACCGTTAGAGATTTAACAGATCTAATGATATCCAACACAGCTGTACTTCAGCAGTCAGTGAAACTCAGGGGAAGGCACTTATCGTACATGATATGCATCTGACACGCAAATACACTTACTCAGACTGAGTCCTCAAACCAGAGGTAAACTTACTTGATATGGAAGAGTGACTACTTGTCTCCGGGACACCTGCTTCGAGGGTTGGTGCAGATGATGACTCTCTTGGCATTTCCAGTGTAGAAAGTCCTTTGGCAGCAGGATCTGCAAATGAAAATTGTGCTTAAACTCTCAGGATTTAGAATCAATAAATATTTTCCATCCGCTTTCTCCTTGGATGCCCTCTTCACATCTTTTCAGTCATCCATTCACCATCTGGCATTCCTAGCAGTTTTTAAATGATTCAGTTTGTGTGTCATATGAATTTTTTTAGAGGCACAGGGATCAGCTGATTAAAATCACTATTTAAAGGAGATTTTTACCTATGCTCTTTAGAGCTCAAACGAATAAATGCACATAGATTTTGATCCCACTCACAGAATGATTATCAGAACAACCAACACAGAAGTAAGAGAGGTACCACTGATGTAAAGCAAGTTTAAGTGACAGCTTAGCATCTTTTGAAAGCCTTCTCTCCAAAATGTTATGTTTTCTTTCAAAAGGCTGCTGATCTAGCAAGTTGATCCTAAAGATTCAGAGTTTAACATTCTATCATTAAAAAGAAAACTAAGCTATTAAAACTAATGTTTGAATTTTATGATAACTGATACTGTCAATATGAGAAGAATAAAGCAAAGAAATTTTCAAGTGTTGATGGCTGGTTTCAGCATATCCTATAAAATTGATCATATATCTGTGCTGTAAGAAGTCTCAGGTAGGAAACTGTAGCCCAGCATCATTCACTTGAAGAAACAACTCATGTGGATATTTAATTCAGAGATCAGTTGTATCAGAAGCCCTTCTAAAACAGATGGAAGTATAATAGGCTGACAAAGCTTGAACAAGACACTGAAATTATAATCAGCCCATTACGATGGCAATATTAAGCCTACTTAAATGAATTACAACACATATGTTTTCAAATAAACTAATCAATAAAGCTAAACAAAGCAAAACAGAACATAAGAGATACATTAAACTGCCCAAGTCATAAAATTACATAGTTATCTGAATTGCCTGTATCAATTTGTAGTGTAAATGAGCACTTAATGAGTCACTGTGAATGTTTTATGCTCCCCTTGGATGATATACGTAGATGCATGCAGCCAAAATGACCGTAATATATGCTATAATCTTAGGTTTCACACGGTGTTTCAGAACTGGGACAGCCCTTCCAAGCAGTTTCAGTGTTAGTTACTGCATGAAAACTGGCCCTTACTAATGGTTAAAAAAGTATTTGAATCTAATTGCACAATTCTTTGATGACCATTCTTCTCTAAGAACCTCTGTGAAAAGTTCAAAAGCACTCAGCTCTCTTGTTTTTACAAAGCTTCAGCGGTTCTTCAGCTTACTGGAACCATAAATGGGATGATAAGACTGAAACACAAAGGGGACAGCATAACTATGACCACACTGAACGATTTCTCCTTGTAAAAGTGGAATATCGTAAAAGGAAATTATACTATGGTTCCCTCTGAATCAATTAAGAAAGAAAGAATTGAGGTCAGGAATGCATAAATATTTCTCCTCACTTCATGGGCAACAAAGAACTGAGGCCTGAAGGATTCTTTCCTTTCTTAATTAATATGTTAATAAAAAGACTGGTAAGACACTAATAGCTGAAATAACCTGAAAAACCAGCTGTAGGAGAGGCAGCAGCATATAGCTTTCAAAACCGTTTAGACTCATCCAATTGGAACCTGAGGAAATAGCTAAAACACACTTTCTCTTCACCTGAAATACTTAGTAAGAAAACCCTGTATTGAAATGATCTGAAAAAAACTTGGGATACACAGAAATACTGTATGGCCTTCCTCATGCTCAAACTTTAAATCTTTAACAAACACAAGCCATGTAAATTTTGTGGATACCCAATATAAGGAAGCCTACAAAACGTTTTTATTGTATAAAACCAAAATGTGTGTAAATGCAAGCTGCGGTTAATTCTAAGTGCTCTTAGTTCTGAAGTCTGCAGCCTGCCCAGCTTTTACACTTTGTGAACCAGCTTGCTTTCCACCACCTTATGTTTGCAGAAGAAATAAAAGCCAAGTTCACTACACCCAAAAGAGAATCAGTGTTGCATGGACTAGATTACAAGAATAAAGGCACAGAAGTATGACAGTTCTTCTGACTGCCCACATAAGGAGGCCATGGAGTTTCACACCCTAACTTGGATATCAGAACCAGTATTTTTGTCACTGAGCTCCGCTTTCTTTTCAAATGGGCACTCACACACGCGCGACACCTGTTAGTGCATTCCTTGTGCGAAACAAAGGCCCGAAGGCATTCAGCTAGCTCAGACCACGTCGGATGGTAAACATACACATCGCTCCCCGTGCATACACACACCACTCCCTACGCTGGTGTGCTCCTAGAACCTTCAAGGCTCCTAGAAGCCTCTTGACTGGGTCAGTGATTGAGCTCACCTGCCTCCTTCTGCTCTCCCAGCTTGTCGAGGATGTTGAAGGAAATGTCCAGGTATTCCCTCTGAATAGCACTCACAGCAATCTTCCTCTGCTTCCTCTGGCGAGGAACAATCTGAATCTTAAATTCTGACTCCTCAGTCTCCTCCTCTTGTTTCTGCTCTGTGTTTTGTTCAGTGTCAGACTCTGTGTTGGTATCAAGTTTATCACCTTCTGTTTGGTTTTCGGAATCTTCAGGGACTTTAATAAGGACTGTCTTTACATTTGGGCTTGGCATTGCTCCACTAGGTCTGATTTCCTCCACGCTGAGCTCGGAGTTATCATCAAGGGACATTTCTGGAAGGGCAAATGACTTCTGCAGCAGGTCCCTTTTCTGTTTCAGTGTTAGTGTGTTCCCACAGGACACATCCTGAAGTTCCGGCTTAACTAACTCTGAAGAGTCCTTTTGATCTTTCGGGGAGGCGGAAAGGATATCCTCTATTCCTGACTTAGAACTGAAGTCTTTGGAGCAATCTTCAATGCTGAACTGGACCAGAGGAGTCGTGCTGAGACTGAGCGCAGAGACATTGATAGGAGTTGAGGGGGACGACACGGCAGTTTTGCCAGAGACCTCATCATTCAGCTGGTTTGTTGTTTCTTCCTCTTCATCGCTCTCCACTATTCTAAGGGGAGGAAGTGGTTCAAAGACTAAAGAGTCACTGTCTGAAGTGGAGAGTACAGAATGCTTTTCAGGACCCGAAGTTGAGTCAGAGGACAAATCTATCAGATCTAAATCTTCCTTGGGACCAGCAGGTTTAACTGGAGAGTCCACTTTCACTTCAAAGGTTTCCATGCAGTTTAACCTAACTTCTGGTATGACTGGTCTTCTTGTTTCCTGGAAACTCTCTGTACAAGGAAGATTTTCTTGTGCTTCTATATTTTCAGCTTTGGTAGAAGAATTCTGCCGAGATCGTCCATAATCACTCTGCCGGTGTATGGCGTAAGCAGCAGGGACAGGTGGTTTTTCTAAGTCACACCGGTCTATGCAGGACTTCCTGCGATGCTCATCTAATGAAAACAACAGGGAGTCTGCATTCCCTATATCAAGAGATTTTTGTTTTAGAGAGCGCAGTTTTTTTTTCTGAATGCTTTCTTCTCTCACACAGCGTAGAATACTGTCTTGTAAGGCCCCCGTCTCTCTATATTCAGCCAGCTCTATTTCACCTGATTAAAACAGAAAGAGCTAATACTACCTCAGTTGGAGACTTCTGGCAGATATCTTCATCATTATCCCACAATTCAAAACACAACCGGCATTTCAAATACAAAATTGTTAAAATTGTCTAAATTTTGTTTTAACCTCAGAGCCACATTACAGATTTTTACAATGAACAACAACAAAAAGCCCTACTGGTTGGATGATAGATTTTACCTGAATTCTATCCAAATTCTACTCATGCAGGACAGATTTATCTTGAAGACAGACTTTTTAACCTTATGCATTGAATTGAAGACAGCCCAGGCAAGTAATTTCTACAGACACTTGGAATGGCTACACGGAGTATGAGAGATGAAAGAAGAAATTACCTACGACTACAGCTCTGTGGACATCTTTTGGACATCAGTGTATATTACAGCACATCTACATGTTATTTACTGCAGCAAAGTGGGCTTAAAATGGATGCTTCTAATTCAAGGGTAGCAATAGCAGTGAGGATGTGGCAGCACAAGCCTGAGATCAGACAGGTGTTCAGAGAATTTCCCCCCCGTGATCCTAGGCCCCAGAGGAGTCTAGCAACTATCCCATCACATAGTTAGACCTCCCCATCCTAGGGAGGAGTAAAGTGAGCACAGTTATACCTGCTGGTACTACCACTGCATTGGTATTTTGTTATGTGAACACATTCACTGAGAACATTTTAGAAGGTTGTCACTGTTCTTATTAGGAAAGACAGATTTTCACACAAACCAAAATATTCCTGATCATTATTATCCCCATATTTCAAAATGTTCCACATATGAATCACCATGCAAAAAAAGCAGTGAGAAAAGTTGAAGTAGGTGTGTTCTCTAGTCAGAATCATCCCCCTCCCATGCAAACACCTGAAAGAAAAAAGGCAGGTGGGTGGCAGTGTAAATCTCTTTTGATTTTTTTTTTTTTTTAGGGTATTCACTGCAGAAACCTAAATCTGAAAAAAAAAAAGCCTGCCTACTTTTTGAAACCAGTAAATGACCCTTTTTACCAGTGGAAAACCATGATTTTGCAGCAGCAGCAGCAACAAATCAGCTTACCATAGAGACCCACCTCATTAAAAAAAAATCAATTTCTAGGAAAACATAAATTTGAGTAAAAACCTTCAGCCCAATGGTGGAAGAAAATTGCAACAAATCCTCTTAAACATTTTTACATTCAAAAGAGCTTAAAGTTTCTTAGAACAATTGCTGATTTTAGATATTTTTATTTTGGAGTGCCTACTTTGAGACTCCTGTAAGAGAATTCATTCGGGGAAATGAGGAGTACCTGCTCTCAAAAGTCAGACAGAGTCCTTGTATTCAAATTAGGCAGTGCAACAACCTCTACAAAGAAAGGTGGTAGCTTGAAACTAGAAGTAGGAAACTGTATTTCTGCATGAGTTTATACTGACAAAAAATTCATACTTCTCTGAGCATTCATCTCAACTGGTTGATATTTCACCATTTTGCTTCCACCAATTCTTTTCAGTCTTGCAAAGAAAGTTTGAGATTCTTTATTGCAAGGTCCAGTTGGTGTATCATGAATATCAGATTCATCAAAAACACTGTCTTCCTCTGCTGGAGAAAGAAAAAACTTTATTACTCTTAAGAGAGTGCAATTTCTTGAATGAAAAGCTGTCTATGTAACAAAACCTCAGCTGGTTCAATCAAACTTGAATTGGAAAATGAAGAATCATCTGAAGTTTGCAAGAAAATTTATATCCCAGGTATAACTTTGCCATTCTTGTTACATCTTGAATTAAGGTCAAAAAGGACAGAGATAAATGAAAAATGGGTTACAGTGCAACAAATTGTATCAATGCTTTTACCATTCTAAGCTGATCTTTCCTACTACTAATAATACAGATTCTTTAGATGGAAGAAATAGAATATATCCGGATGCTGACTGGAGTAAATAACTCCTATAGTGCTCAGTGAGAAACAGTAAATTGAAGAAGATAGAAATTAGTAGAACTGCAAGTACAGTAATAAACCAGCAAAATAGGAAAGTGAAAAAAGAAGAAATGGATAACCTTCAAAAACTGCTAATAGTAATAGAATAAGATCTAAGAGGCAGAATGTGTGGCATGAATTATGAAACGATTGATCCAAGTAGTGATACTAAAACATTATGTTCTAATTTGAGACCTGCTGGTTGAAAATGGCAAAGAGTAAGAAAGATCCAAATCTGTTTACCCATCAAAAAATAACCACATCACCTGTATGAAATAGCTACCAAAAAAAAAAAAAAAATTAAAAAAAAGCAAAAATATCTATCATGTCTAGTGATTCATCTCCAAGGGAGTAAGAAACCCTATTGGGACAATACAGAAAACAGACCACTCGAGAAACAAAAAAGTTTGCCTTTTTTATTCTAGCAAGCAAACATGGAGAGGAAATGCGTTTGGTGTCTAGGAATGAAAAGGCAAGTAATTCAAAAAGTTAGGACAGCCAAAACCTGAAAACTTAAACTGGACATTAGTATCTTTGCAGCTTTGAAACTGGAGGAAAGTTTCTACTACATGTGAAGCTATGGAACTGCCACCTAAAAGCATCAAGGATAAGATACCTAATTGATATGATGAATCCAGAAAAATCAAAGTTTATAGTAAGAATTTCTACAGGGACTGAGTTTAATAAGTTAGGAGCTCACTTTTAACGTCATGTCCTATGTGTGTCACTCT
>NW_010268968.1:16774-22440 GCF_000690775.1 Eurypyga helias
TCCCTTGGCAACAACTGCTGCTTCTCACAAGATTTATGATCAACTCTGTAGCAGTCTGTACCTTTGCCATGATGCCCACAACAAACCTTGACAGAAAAGTCAGGAAAAAAGTTCAATAGTGGGAAAAATCCATCTTTAGCAAAGGGATTCTTGCTGCCTGACAATTAAATCCTCCTCTGTTGATCATTTAACACAACCTTTGATGATGACAGCAGTGCACACTCTGCTCGACCAGAGACTAAAACAAGCTTCCTTAGAAACGGTGGGAAAGACTTCAACTTTCCAAGTTGTTATGGAATTATACTGGCTGCTTCTTGCAATTGGAAGAAAACTTTTCTATATCCTCTTTTTTCTGCAGCACTTTAGCAAAGGAGGAGAATCAGCCCTACGATAAGTCACCATTTACAGAGTAAAATTTGCCATTTTATGGTCCTTTACCTCTGAGCAGCCCAAAGCCCTTCACAAGATCTCTGGAAATCAAGTAAACGCTATTCTCCTTACTATAAACATAGGGAAACAATGATGAAGCAGGACACAAGGCCACGCAGGAATCAATGTTGGACATGGGATCGGAACACCAAGTTATCTAAACCTAACTTGGCATTTACTGTAAACAGCAAGCTGGGTACTTGGGCACCTTGCTTTGTCATAGAAACGTCCCAAAATCAACTGAGAAACGGAACGCATTTTATACTTGTATTACTACTACCCTCAGCATTCTGAATTGTCATTAGCTCAAAACAAAGACAAATTCATAGTCCACAGTTACTGAACCCTCTCAACCCTCTTCTAGCAATACAAAACATTCAAGTGAGTGAGAATATGTAATACATCATATGCATCCATTTTAATGCTGATTTTTAATTTGCTAGAGCTGAGTAATAGGGTGTGCAGGTAAACAGAATTTTGTGTCCTTGTTCTGCTGAATATCTTTTTATGAGCAACAAGCAGCAAAAGAGGAAAAGGTACTGACATGCATAAAGAGTGTTTCTTGTTTTCTTCTTCAGAAGAGTTGGCTGCACACTAGGAAGACTGAGAAGGAGGATGTAAATAGTAAATAAGCAGCTAAAAGGCAAAATAGCTGAAAGGCAGCTACAGATTAACAACAAAAGAAGCTGTTAAACTTTGATCACAAATACTTGTCACGTACTAAACTACACAATTGTAAGGAACTGCACTCAGTGACACCATGTTACTTCAAGCCCCAGGCTTACACCAGCTCACACCATCATAGTACCCCTGTTACAGCTAGCTTTTTAACATACAGAGTTCAAAATCAGACGCTGACTCCAAGTGTGGAGTCTGCCTCTTCCGCCTTCAACACAGACGTCTGTATGTTAGTCAACTCCTGCTCCTTTTACAGAGAAAAGCAAACTACAGACTGAATTCATAATTTTCTCTTTTCAACATCAAAAATTTGCTACAATGCCATGTTATTATAATCAGAATGCGGTGTCAGGCTGGTTGTACACTATCATCAGTTAAAGTTATCATAGAGAGGCCAAGGACTATCCATCCAGGCATGGTGACTGAACTACTAGGTCTAAGGTACACTCTCTCCAAAGAGGTTAGACTGCTGCGCTATGCTTCACCTACAAACTGTGAACTTCTTTTACTGTAGAGGGCTATAGCTGGTCAGATAAATCACACCTTGGACTTAGTTCTGGGTATTATAGCTGTAATTCTAATCATATTTACCATTTCTACAACATCTGTGAGACTTAATGAATTAAATCAATGACTATCACATAAATTACAGTCTTAGAAGTACCTTTTTCCTTTTCACTGTATCGGCTTATGTTACTGTTGTCACTATACAAAGGACCAGCCGTTGCATGGGGCTTGCAGCTGTGATACTGAGCATTGAGGGTATTGACTGTGATGTGGATTAGGTGAAGTACAATCTTGCTGATTTCACAGTCTCTGTAGGGGTACTGTTCAGTGAAAGAGAAGAAACTTCAGCTTAAAAACTAACTTTTCTCCTTGAATAAACATTTAGGCAGTAAAATAGAAAAATGACAATAATATTGTCAGCTAGATGCCCTTTGTCTTCCTCTGACCACACATTTCTAAATACATCATGAAAAGCAGGAACGTCTTCAGCTTTGTACACAGAATTATTTTTAATTTTTTTAAATGCCTATTAGTAAGATTTAACATGTTTTCTTGACTTTTATATGACGAAGTCAACTATTAATAATAATGGAAAAGGTCTCTCATTAGGACTGTTCTCCAAATACTCGATTCCAAGTGGCATGTTCTCATTCATTTCTAGTGTCTCCACTTCCTTGTATGCCCTATAGGCCTGCTAGAAATCTGTTAAGCATAACAAAAGTATTCACAGCTCCATTTTAGTGTATAAAAACACATTACATTTTAACAACACTTCCTAAAAAGCATCACTTAACTAAAGAATACAAGTTATTCAGCTGACACCACCACCTCCCCCTCACCCCCTCAATTTAAAGTTACCCAATTTTTTAAAAGCTAATTCTAAGTTACTTGAAATACTACTTATTAGAACTTTATATAGCATTTTCCTATTTTTAAATCTGTATTTTTCTTTCTCAGGTAACCATGTGAAAGACAATACAGACAGCAGAATAGGTCAGTAGCACAAACGAAAGCCTAACTATTTCAGACACTGAAATTAAATACAGTGAGTAAGCAAATCGAAGTGTACTTTACCATTCCTTTCACTTGCAGTACAGTTAGGTGTTCCCTGTAATAAATTTCAAGTTGAAGTGTAAATGTGAAGGTGGACAGTGTGTCTTTTATGGCCACTTACCTTATAGAGAATGACAAGCAAAGCCTTTAACCACATCTGCCGAATGTGCGGTTTGAGGGACCAGAGGGAGCAGCGAGGAGGCTGCTGAAAGTAATGCCTTAGCTGAGGACAAGTGCAATATTTCAACACCTGTACCACCAAGGGAAGAAGGTGTTTGCCCAGGTTGATGTTATAGTCCATCACCTGAAAAGAGTATCAGCACAGAATTTAGCTCAGCAAAATCAAACCCCCTGATGCTGAAAAGCAAAATAACTAATACCTCAACTGTATTAGTTAAGTAAAAAGAAACAGACATTTTTAAGGAAGTGTCACTATCAGCTAGAAACTCTCTGTCAGGTTGCCAGGTTCTTATTTTAGCTAGACAGGTAAAATGAAGCAAAAGAAGATGTGTTCTAAAAGCCTTTCATCCTGCACAGTCCAAATTTTAACATATGTTGGCAAGTTCATAAAATATATTATGCTGGGATAGCTTTGTATTATAGCACAAGTTGGTTATGCTTCAACAGACAAAACCATATTAAGTATAACCAATGTTTAACAGATATGATGCAATTGTGGGGTTTGGTTATTTAGGGGTTTTGTATTAACACTGCATTGCCAGTTTTCATTATTTTCTCATCAGTCTTGCAACATACGGCTTTAAATAAAACTAGCTAATGTCCTGAAATCAGCTGCTAAACTAGATCATAACAAGGATCCACAAAGCCCTTGTCTCTGATGCTGACCCATGCTGGCTGACACCCAGGAAGGTATCACAGCAGGCCAAGCAAACACCCCCACATCCCCCACCAGATCTAACACATCCCTGCAGTTTCAGTGGACTTGGTGTTTTATCAGGAGCCCTGTACGCCTAAACTGACACAAACAACAGTTTCATCCACATCACCCATTCCCTTCTCTTGGTTTTGTTTTTATTAGAACAAGGGGATGAGCCTAATTTACAAAAACAGAACTCATGTCTCAAGTTCCCTCCTGAACAAGCCAACTAGAGGTTTTTCCCTGTAAAATTTTCTGCTCTGATGTGCAGCCGTCTCAATTTTTTGTGCTGCATGCACAGAGCTAAACAGATGAACCCCGTGTCTACCCATGCAGGGTTAGCCTGTGGAAGAGTTGATATATAATCCCCAAATAAGGCCCTACCCTGCAATGCTTTGTCCCCTTGGGGCGAGATACAGTTAGGCAGCGTGGTTAGGAAAAACTCATGCACACAAGGCCGGCAGAGCCCTGCGTAACACAGCCCATACTGCAATGCAGACATGCCTTCAGCTGAGCAGACCCATTTTTCAGTGGCCACAGTTCGCCCTGGAACAGGCGACGCTGCGCACGGCTCCGCCGGGGATCCGCGCCCGTAGCCCTGTCCAACATCGCCCCCGCGCGGGGCACCGCCGCGCCGCCTGCGCGGCCAGGGAGGGAAAACGGCGTCTCATGCTTCCAAGAATACCAAACGCTCACATCTTACGGTGCAAAACACGAAGAGACTTTTTTTTTTTTTCCTTGAATTGACCATTCCAATCCAGCTCGGGTACAAACCCAAGGAATCAGCAAGTCAGCCCAATCCAGCCCCTGGGGAGCTGCTTGGGGAAAGCAAATAGGTGTGACTAGGGGAGGGAGCGTAACTGGAATACATCTCCTACGACTCCAGACTGAGTCTTCATTCTATAAACACACCTTTGGATTGTAAACAGCATTCCTCCTGCAGAAAAGGAGATTAAAGGAGCCCTACGACTAAGAAAAAAAAAATCCCTCAAAATATAAATTAAAGTTTTGATGTCTGCTACGTGGAGAAAAACCCGGCCTACCGAAGTGACATCAGGGGAGCCAGGATTCAGCTACGGAACTCTTCAAACAGAAATGCCGAATTTGGCTGTTCTGAGACATTTTAAAGGTGGAAGAAGGAAAGGCATTTAGCGCTGCAGTAAGCAGTACTTCTGAAAGTCAGGTCAACCTTGATCACTGAAGTTCGTGAATCCAAACTCGGAAAACATGTAACAAAATGGGAAAGACACTGCCCTGTGATCTGAACTGCCACTCCCAGACTCGCAGTCCAACAGTAACCAGCCTGAATCTCCTTTTACCTGCTTCCGCTTGGAACTGTACCAGTGAAAGATGGTTAACAACACGCAGCAATGGCGCTCCGAGACAATGGATCAGGATGCACTCACAGCTGCCCAGTTTGCATTAACACCACCTATTTTGCCTGCTGAAACATGGATACCCAACTTCTCCAGGACTGTGGAAGTTTATCTACACTACAACTGCCTTTGAAAAATCACCAATTCCAGTGTAGGAACAAGATAATCCTGGTAAGAACTGCAGATACAGAAGGGGATAGCTTTGAACAATGTTTGAAGGTTACAGTGGGCATTTTAAGAGCTGGGTCGGGGAGAGAGTTGAAATCACAGCCCTCTCTCTCCCCTAAGTTAATCCTTTATGGAAGACTCTGTCAAGGAAAAAGTGTGGAAGTGATAATGATGCTTCATTGCAAATATAAGAATATTCTGCAAGCGTGAAATGTTCTTCAGTCTAGCATCACCAACTGCTCTATGAGCAACAATTCACTGAGCCTTAGAAGAGCCTTGTGAGGTAGGAAATTACAATCCTTACAAGATGGAGAAAGAAGGTGCAAAGCAAAGATGTGCTCAGTCATTTATCATAGCAAATAGGCAGAAGTTCACCACGGTGGCATCACTCCCTAGGAAAGAGAGAACAAAGTCCTGGTGCACTCTAAAGAAGGAGAATGAGCCTCCTGCCAAGTGAGGAATGTCAAAGAGTTTACAGGCCATTCATGGAGGGAAACAAGCAAGAGCACATGGGGCCCAGGTCTTCCTGAAAGGGAAAGTGACATGTGAGGAAAGCAAGGCATTCAAAAGCTAGGGAA
>NW_010268968.1:22452-22920 GCF_000690775.1 Eurypyga helias
TTGGAACAGTCTCTATTTTCATACAGTGGTAGTATTCGTGTACCCGCATGCACACAAAACCATTACCTCTATGCTAATGATTCAAGTTTAGAGTTTTAGTAGGAATTTAGGAATTAGCATACTTCTATTTAACTATTTACTTTTTAACTGTGAAGCAAAAACCTACAGAATGCAGTCGATTAGGCTACACGGAGCCTTCTGAAAGTAAAGAACAAGCAGCTATTCTTGTTCCCAAATTATTTCACCAACTGAACAGGTGTGTTAAGAAGATTTAAGCAGCATTACTACACTCAGCCATTATTTTGGAGCAAGGAAGGCTGTGCTACCACCATTTCAACAACAGGCAATAAGAAACAGCTGCAAAAAGTAGTAAGTGCCTTCACCTACTTGTGCTATTCCAGCAATAAAGGCATTAAAGCAGGTGGAAACGCGCATTTTTTGTGGTGCAATCATGAAGCATCCTTCCTG
>NW_010268968.1:22944-56666 GCF_000690775.1 Eurypyga helias
GTACAGATGGCGCTTGACTGTGTTGAAAGCTTTAGCGCTGCTGATGTCAGACTCAGCGCTGCTCTCATCCTTCGCCATGAACTTCATGAGCACAGTAATGAGCTGGTGGACGGTCTGGTGATCAATCCCAGCATCCTCTGGCAGGAGGTCTTTTATTGTATTATCATTCTCTGGGGAGGGTTGTCCTATCGGCACAAGAGAGACACTGGTATCAGAGACTGGGTAAGACTGCGAACAGGCAACAGAATACACCACAATTTTATTTTTTTTTTTCAGGAGTTCATTGCTCTATTTCTGACCAAATACATATGGTGAAGTCACAGGAAATAGGCATGCATTCCTGAGGGAACTGTTCTGTGTAACAAACTGTGTACCAAACTCCTGTTCCTCAACTTTCCCATGTTTAACCGAGCTGCGTATCTTCCCATCCCAGTGCACTGCTGCCAAACTGAGTGTTATTATTCCTTCACATCCATGCATTAATGGACAATCAAATCCCACTGCCACCCAAACCTTATTTGGTCCAGTTTACACTCTAATCCTCGGCAAAAGTTAGTGGATATTAGTATTTGCCCGTGGAGGATGTACAAAACAGCAAAGGTGGGAGACGCAGAAAATTCTACAAAATAAGGATTAAACAAAGAATGAAGATTTCCCCTTTTAGCTTTGAGTCTATATTTCCCCTCAAATAACTTGGACAAAAATGTTGGCACTATAATTTACTAGGTTTTGGGGCACTATGTATTGCATCAAAACTTTGACTTTTTTACAGGGAAGAAGCCTAAGACTTGATTTTATAAACACTGAATGAATATTTTGCATGGGAATATGACCACGTGAAAGACAGGAGGCTACTTACAAAGCACAAGGAAGCTTGGGTGCTGGCTATCCCTATCCAAGCAAAACAGACACACTGCAAATAATGTTGCCAACTAGGCAAGTATTTTCATTTGCATACTTCAGTATTTTTTTAAAATACAGTATTTCCAGTTACTTTTAAGACCATTCATCATTAGTAGAATTCTCTAGTAATTGCCTCTGGAGTTACCCTCTTCCATCTCACCCTATTTGCAAAGCCTTTTTTAGTGTTTAGCAGTTTCTAGAGATCTACACTGTACTATCACTAGGAACTGAACTCATAAAAAGCAGCAGCTATTTCACACATCAGTGTATCAGATTCTCTCTATTAAATAATCCTGAATAAATGCATGGCTAAAGCATATGCCAAAGGATATTATTCCAACATGTCCTACGTCAAAACAGTAATTTAAATTACATGTTTCTGTATAAATAAAATGCATTATATATGCCTTCCATGCAAAATAAATCAAAATTATTTTCACTAGGACAATCAACAAAGGGAACAGAAAATATTTTGACAGCGTCAAAAGGTGGTGACACTTGAAAATTAAGTTTTTATTATACCATTAATTTTAGTTTGTTCATTAAGCACTGTAACTGTTAACAATTAAAATTAATTATTACTAAAATATATTCTGATGTGTTTTCTGATCCACAGTTAAAAATCTAACTGTGAATAATTGAGATAAAGTAAGCTGGTATGAAGCAGATTTATAAAATGATCTACTTGTTTTCATTTCAAGGATAAATTCTTTATACTACTGGAAATAGACCTTACTTTTGCAAGAAGAGTTTAAGTTGAAGTTTGCAGGACAGACCTTATAGGCAAGATTTGCTGAAAGTATAATCTTAAAGTTGCTCCTGCATGTCTGTGCTGGGGTTACTAGCCATCCACTTAGTCCATCAGTTACATGTCTTAGGATTTATGTAAATTCATAGCTATATATTGATAGCACATACTAAAAATTATTTTTAATTCTAATTTACCCATATTCTCAGTGTAATCCGCTATTCTGACAAGGTATTCATTTGCTGGTACGACTGCATCTGCCTTAGATTCTTCACCAACAAAACTGCAGCGTCTGTCAGTTTTAAATAATTTTAAATATTTTACATTTTATTGGTGGGTGAGCAAATGGTTTTGTTTGATTGGGTGATTTGCTGAGCAAAAATTTATATAGAAAATAAGTTTAGCTTTGTGGACATCAACTGAGAAATAATCTTTCTACATATTATAGCCCAGTTAAAATTTTCCATTAAATTGTATCAGAGACACCATTTTCATAAAGATGATATTGGACTGTTTTCTTCAGCCCTACTTATTGTTATCTCTCTTACATGTTGTGAGATTTTCCATAAAAAAAAGTAGATAAGATGGAATGAGTCAAAGGATCGTGCAGCTCTAAATAAATCCTGGTTCTCCAAATAGAACTCAATGAGTAATTAATCTGTAAAGATTAACCTACTTCACTTTCACTTCCTGAGCAAGATAATTTAGAAGCTCAGTGATAAAACGCTCAGTTCTGCCATGAGTTTGTAATACTAGCACCAGTGCTGCAGCCACATTCCTCAATTCACTCTGGCCTTATACCCACAGATTCATCACTTTATTCATGTGTTCCTCATATCAGACCCCTTTACTTTCAAATTACTTTAAGGTATATCACGATATAACATGAATCAACAGACCACAATTATATCATGCTTCATCCCAATGGTGATCCCTGTGCCTGTCAATGAAACTCCCTAGGTGACTGTGCAGGGCGTTGTAGGGGACAGATGAACAAATATATGATCCTGGTGTTTAATCGACAGAGAACGCACACTGAATTCATCTTACATTTGAACTGTGCAAGGATTACAGTTTTAGACCTAGGAAGAATGGATGAGCACAAGGACTGGTTCATTCGAATGGTATGTATAAAATAAGTGTTTTTCTACAGCAGATGTACAGCCTGGATTTAGGAGTCAGTTCCTTAAACGAATCAGATATTCTCAGTACTGTCAAGGCAAAGGGTTAGAAACTGTGACTCAAACCATAAAAATCTATTTTACAAAAAATTAAGTTTTTAGAAAGAACTAAATGCTGGGCAGGAGGAGAGGGACAGTCATTTGACTCCTAGTTTCCAAAGCATCTGTGTTAATTTTGAATCATATTATCAGACTTCTCTTCCTATCAGTGGTTACCAGCTACTTTTCTATACACTTTTAGTGCAACCTGAATTTGCAGCTTTGGTGATTAACTACCTGAGACTGGAAAGTGAAGCTTTGAAATACTGAAATACACCTAGTCAGATCACAGTGGCTAACAATGCCTTCTGTGAGACTGACACTTCTTATATGACAAGTTTCTCTAAGCCCAGCACAGAGCAGGTGAATGGTGCCATGAACTGGAGAACAATCATTCACTGACACATCTGTTCATCATACCATTATTCCACTTGTTTCTTCTGTGAGCCTGTGACAAGCTACACATTTGTTGTGTAAGGAACTAGTTGGTTTCCAGCTGTCACTGGGCTAGTATCAGAGGGCTATATATTGCTAATGCAGAAGCTCTCCTAGTCCATTTCACAGCTCAGTCAGTGCCCATGCTGGCAAGGTATTTTCTTTTCAGCTGACCACCCAGTAAGATAATCTGTTCTAATTCTGAATTCGTGTCTGTCGGAAATACTGCAAGTCTTAAAGAAGGAATATGAAAAGATCTGAATCTGAGACTTTTTCACTTTCAAATGGTCAGTCTACACAGGCCTCGGCGCAAGAACTGTCAGTAGTCACAATCATTTAGAGATTACTTGGACAATGCTTAGCTAGCTATTCTGCAAATGACTGACAGAGGGTGACATCTTCACAAAATGTCAGTAAATATAAGGGTCTTCAGATGTTTAAAAGCATACAGAGGAGACAAGTGTAATTTAAAGTATTGACAATCAAAAGCATTCTGTCTGCTGCCTCTAAAAGTTGAAGGTCAAAGATCAGGCTGAACACAGGAGACCCATGGGACCAGGCTACTAAAGATCTACTTTTTCCTGTGGGCAATGAAACGCAGGAGGGTGAGGCACTGCCAGCAGAGCTGACTGCCTCTGAATAACCTCTTCCCAGCCCTGAAGTACTATGTACATCTGGGGTCAGTTTTCAGTATAGATCTACACCAAAACTTCCATTTACACCTTTTGGAACCATGCTGAGATGAGATTCACTGTGCTTTTTAGGCAACTTCCATCTTGCGTAGGTTTATCTCCTCAGTCAGCAGGGAAGCCAGCAATACTGCCTTCCTTTTCCTGTTCCACCAAACACCCTCCTTGTCAAACCCACCTGGTGTTTGCTCTGGTGTTCCTCCAAGTGCTGGAGCAGACTGCTCATGTCTGGTCAAGCTCACAGCTTAAACAAACAAAACAGAAAAAAAAACAAAACCAAGAGCAACTCTGTTTAAAAAGGCAGTAGTGACATCTTATACCTCAGCATATATCCAGTGCTAGCACACCTAAGTTCATTTACTCATGCACTGCTGTCAGGCAGTGAGTGTAACCGTTTGAAACATGCCACTTCTCTGCCCTACACATCTTGTGAGCCATGTTCTATAACTCTAGTTTTCCCCATTGTTTGGTTTTGCTGGTACCAGAGTCACCATACAGGAGCCCTTACGCAGGATCAAAAATGGGTCAAGAAGTATTACCTAAGAGTCCCAAAATACGGTGGTGTTTGTTTTGGAGAAAAGAGATTACCTTTTAACTTAACAGTTCACCAGCACCCAGTTTGAACATTTTATTGTTTTTTTTTTTTACATGGGTTGGAGCAATATGAAAGGTCCAATTTAAATATAAAGACCAATCTGTGTTTGTAAAATTCTTTAAGTGAGAGTGGGTGAGCTTGATTTCTGCTTGGAAAGGTATCTGTACAGCGCTCCATACAGGCCTATGGATTTCCAGCACTTAGGCCCTCCTATACAAGCGGGCAGGAAGAATGGGTTGCATGGACATTTTCTTAACAAAGGAATCCTGAAGATATCCAAAAGCTCATTTGAGACATTGACTTGTTTTTAAGATGTCTAGCATATGCTGCATACACTGATTAATAACTACAATTAAGAAATAAATTAGTAACAGAGTAATTTTTCTGTAAACACTGTATCTATTTTAGACAAAACTACTGTGTATTAGCCACAAATAAGAATTAAGATCTATCCACAAACCAGTCTTGGAGCATTTACTCTGGCATTTTAAACAAACACACCATAGACATGATGTTTGTCTATGTTCTTTGTCAAACTCACTAATTTGTCATCATCTGAATAAAGCCCAAATCAGTCAGAAACCTAAATTTGCTATTCCGATTGGATAAATATTGACAATTCCAGTGTGTACCCAGCAATAGGATACGATCCTAAGGGAGAAGATACAGGCGTGTCACAAAAACATAAACAGATACTCAACGAATTTTGGTGGTTAAGGTTTCTGGAAGGGAGAGCGCTCTCTTTGACTCCACTGGCCCCTTCACACTGTCCCTCAGGGAACGCACACTCTTCTGACGATTACGTGCGAAACGAGCCCTCTTGATCTTCCACATTGCTGCATCACTGAGGTTGGCGACATTTGTCCGGACAGCAGTGATAGCTTTGCAAATGCAATTGACCAAGTTAGGATTCATTCCACAGCATGGCGAGGCCCTAATGCTGCCAAGTGCCAAATGCACCTGGGCCCCAGGTCCCACTCAAGGCAAGAAGGCTCAGTATGGGCTCAAGGGGTCCATCTGCAAGGTACTCATTTGCATGCTCTCATTCTGAAATCCATAAAACCCCAGATGGCATAACTATGTTAAAAAAATTACGCTGTTGCTTCTTTCTTTGGAGATTGGACAAAAACAGGTTCCTGAACCCAAAATCTAAATTGCAGGCTAAGGGAATATAAGGTGCCCTCTATTTAAAATGGTAGAAATCTCATTAATATAGAACACATTTAGTGCACTTATACCCAAATGTGGCCTCTAGTTTTGCCTCACTGACCTCCTGTCCTGCCTACACCTATCACTCTGGATTTGAACACTGCCTCCAAAAAAACCTGAGCGTGATTATGCGTTTACAGTGGTGTTACCAGCAGTATCACTGCATGTCTTCATGGGGTCACCAGTACTTCTCTATACTCATGTCTATAGTGCATTCAAACCCTTTGAGTTTAATTATGTGATTGACTAAAGCTGGTGAGCCCATCCTTTGCACCACTGACGTCTTTGAAAAGGCAGAGAAAGGTTAAAAAGAAACTTGAAAAATATCTTCTGCATATTTTAAATTTTAAATCACTCTCCCAAATATTTGTATTTAAAGATCCTATATTTGCAGCCAGAGGTGCTAGAAACCAGTGCCGAGACTCCCTCCTCAGGCCACAGCAGCAGTTCTCAGCTTTGGGCCAAGCTACTCACATATGGGTAAGAAAATACGTTTGCAGTTCCATCCATCTCCTGTATGGATGCAGCTGCAGCACTTGGGCTTTTTTAGGCATTGGGCTCCATTCAAGTGTAGGAGGAGGCATTAGGCTGCTGAGGGAGCACACACTGTCCAAACAGCTGTTCCCTCCTCCTCCAAGCAAATCAGAAGGAAATAGATCTGCCTCGTGGGCCACTGCTTGGGTAAGGACGTTTTCAGTTACTCGGCACATTAAACAGTCATGCACAAACTATTTTTTGGCCCCTCCTAGTGAATGGAAGGAGACATGGTGTCTCATCAAGAAACCAAATATAAACAGGACAAACATTTACAAACATTTGTCACTGCAGGAAGAGTTAACTGAGCACAGGCTCTGAGAGTCTGTGCACCTCCTGTGCTGTGCCCCATACATTTGTTTGTTTTTCAAGGGTCATAGAGCTCTTAGGGCTGTCTTTGTACAGAGCACTGCAGAACAGGGTCAGGCATGACCTAGGCCTTTGAGAATAGCCATGTTGATGGCATGAGAACCTCTACAAAACACAAGTGGGTTAATGCAGGTCGCAGCTGATCACAGAACGAGGCCGCATTTCAACCAAGGCTGGCAATCACATCTTAGTGAGAGTGAAACACGATGCCAAAAGGTGCAACAGAATATAGCCTAACCTGTATTTGTGGCATCAAAAAATGCTCTGTTTGAATTCGCTTTTGGCCTCAAAGATTACTTAATTTCAGAGAATTTATATAGGCGAGTCCTACGTCTGTCTCAGACCCTTGCAGGCAGCTGAAATTCCAGAAGCTGATAAAAGGTGACTGGATTTATTTGGACTCTGCTTACTTGTTGGGAAAGGGAATTCTTTGTTGCAATCCAGATGAAGCTGTGCTTCCAGAGACAGGGTCTCAAAGCGATTCACAAAGAACTCCCAGCTCAAAGCTGGAATATCCGCTTTTAGAAAATGAAGTAGCAAAAGCTTACTAAGAATTGTGGGCCTGTCCTTGACAACTGTGTCAAACTGGAAATCAAGGCAGAGGCAGAGACCCTACACAGGAAGGAAATAAAAACAAAGAAATCAACACAGAACCGAGATGAGAAAACTTTATGCACTTTTTAAAGCAAAGGGAGATCACAGCTCCCAACTTTTCCTGTTAATTAGTGCAAGATAAAGGGTTAGCTCCTTTTGCCTACCAAGTCCTTCGAATCATAAATAATGCTACTGATATCAAGGTAAAATTAAGGTAAGTAAAGACATAAATGAACATCACATTTAGAATGTAGAATTTGCCAAGATTTGAGGAATACAAAGATATAGGCAAAGTTCTGTCCTGCTGTACATTTGGCACACAATATCACAGTATTCTCTTCTCCAGAGAATCAAAACTGAATCACGTATCATGATTTTCTTGGTTTTAATTCTTGCTTCTATATGTAGGATCTGATCCACTTTCATATCTGCTTAGTTCTAATCATGAGAATTCTGATTGGCAGGGTCTCTCACATGCTTAAAATTACATGCCTAACTAAATGTTGAAAAGATCAAGACCACGTTTGATTTTTCTTGAATATATTTCTCACTGTCAGCTCAGCAGGGTGGCATAAGACTTACAATTTATTTTCTTTAATGAAAAATGTCAATACATTTTAAAATAATAAACATTTACAGCCTTCTACAATAGCAGTTCAAATGCAATTGCAATACAGTCATCAAAGTTTTTACGGTTGGACTCAAATGATCTTAAAGGTCTTTTCCAACCTAAGTGATTGTATGACTGTATGATTCTAAGCTGGGGCTAAGGCAGCATCATTTTCCTTGACTATTTTGTGCACATCAAAACCAGTAGGGCTTGCCTAAAGAGATATTAGCAGTGACCTGTACACCTGAACAGCTTTGAACTCTGGATGAAAACACAGATTCCTGTTTGAATGTATTTTTCCCTATAGAAGGAACTTACCTGTAAAGCTGGCCTCTTTATGGTGTCAAGTAATAGCCCAGCTCTTGTGGCTACTGCTGGGTTGACATCTTCCACAGCAGTCAGGAAACAGCAGAATGCATGAGCCAAAGAGTACTTCAGGAGATGGTTTTTTGTCACAGACTGAATATCCAAGAATCTGCACAACACAGCCACCTTCTCCACTGTAGCAGCCATGCCCCCAGACAAAGAAAACAGGCGTATTAATTTAGACAATGGCTTCTTTATGTCCTGATTAATATACCTCTCCGAGAAATACGCACATCTGAGAAAGTAACAACAGATAGCCAGCAAGTGTTGATTTTACATTGATCATCCAAAATGTTTCACGTTCTCCTCTATTTTACTTAATTTTTGTACCATAGTTTTGCACCAGATTATCTCCAAAACTCTCCAAAGCAGCAAAAAGATAATCTATTACAAGTCTCCTCAGTTACAACAGAGAAAGCTCTATCTCTTCAGTGAAGCAACAAAGAGCAAATAGTGTACATGTCTCAGGCCTACCTGCTTCAAATCTCATCTTCCAATCTTTGCTGTTGAAATTACTGTTTATGATTGTCCAGAAAATGTCAGCTCCATGGGGAAGTGAAAGTGCATGAAGAAGAAGTGGGACTGCCAGGGAAGAAAGCTGAGAGAACTCAGACTTCACAACTCCCCATAAGCTGAAAAGACCAAAAAGACCAAACCTGCTTATAAAAACACTCCATTGTGTTGGAGGGAATGCACTTCTCATTGAAAATCTCTGAGCCATCCTGGGCATTTATGTGAATACTACAGAGCTGCTGGTAGGAGAGCATTGCTACTTGCAAATCTTCAACTACAGCAGTTTTACTTGAAAATCCAGGTTCAAATACTCCTTACATTGAAACACTCCAGATTTGACAAGAATTTACCTAATTCAAGGCATGACTGCCATAGAATGCAATCTATGCTGAGTTAGCAATTTCAGCATGACCAGCACATAAACCACATGAACTGTCTTGGCACCACAAATCATGTGCATCCATGGACTACTAAGATGTTGGCTGTTCACAGTTTGCTGGTATTTAGATTCAGGACTCTTTCTCTAGTCTGCTGAAACCCTACAGTCTCTGAAGGTGCTCAGTGCAATTGATACAGAACAGCCATAAGCATTGATGAACACACACTACTTCAGAACATCATACGCTGATGTTTATTTGTGAATTTTCTGAAAAAGTCCCTTTCTGCAAAGGGACTTTTCTCCATCTTAAAATGCACAGATTTCAACCCAATTCACTCAATTATAAATGAAAAAATCATCCTTTACCTCCTAATAATAAGGTGCAATACTCTTGTTCTCTCAGTTTTAATGCTAAAGCCAAATAAACTGTCTGTCTGCCTCTACATCATCCTTTATCTTATTTTGTAGAGTCAGAGAAGATACCTCAGTCTCAGACAATGCTGTTATTCAACAGGAAAAACTCTGTCTCAATGCAAAACAAGTGGTGCATGACAGAGCAGCCATGATGGACAATGCAGGGCACCTTGGTTTCATTTGCAACTTCTTATTTAGCCTGTGCCATGTGCCCTTATACAGTTAGTTAACCTCTCCACACTTCCCTACTACCCTTTATTAATTATCCATACTAAACCTGCAAATTCTTTGATGAAAACAATGAACATACAGTTGGAGAACCAAGGAACTGTGAAGACAAAATGCACGATAAAAACCTACCTTGCAATCAGCATGTGGTCTTGAATATAGGCAAGAAATTGTGGATGGTCCTTTCTTGCTATATACAGGCATTCCCCATGAAGGCACAGGATTTTCAGACAGTTCAGCATGTTAAAAAGAATATCTGGTTCTTCAAATCTTGACATTTCCTGTGTAAGCAAATGCATTACCCTCAACACAATAACACTGCTTAACCAAAAATTCAAATTAAAGTAACAAGTACTCAATGTTACCTGCAGTATAGTGTATATGAGCTTCAAGGTAACTGGAAGTTGCTGATAACAAAACTTTCTTTCTGTGTCATTCTTTATTGCTGTTAAAAATGTAAGTTACATAAAATGTTGTTAAAGTTCTCTCATCTGTGGATTCAAAATGATACTAGAGAATGTCAAAGCAATGAGAGAGAAATTAATTCCAGTCACTGTTACCCTGCAGTCAGTAAAGTTAACAACAGCATGGAATTTGGCATGTAATGGTTTTGCTACTTTATATGTTCAAAAAAATAAGATTTCTTCTAACACTTTTTTGAGAGACAGTCACACTTGCTGTCAACATAAACACAGCCTTCCTATTTAATTAATATGTTAAAATAATTAAATGCACAAGAAAAATGTAACTGCATTGTTGGACTTGAAAGACTGCTTCAGAATTTTGCATTGTATATGAGCAGAAGCGTTTCATTTAAAGCTTTATTGAAATACTCAACCTTCTCACCCTCCACCTACCAGCATTTTCTGTAGCCTCTGTGTGATTTCCTGGGTTTTCTCCATGTTTTGGTGCCGATTTGTCTTCCTCTTCTCCTTCAGTTCCTATAATAAACTCAGGTCTAGTATACAGAAGACTATCCTCGAGGTTATCTGTGGGCTCCTTTAAGAATATAATAAATTAAATTCATTTCTTGATGTTATCTAAATACATGAGGCCATATCCTACTGTTTACATTTGGTGTGATAAGTTGTGCTCACATGAGGCAGACACTGTCTAGTTCCAGGTACACTTGTACATATCTAAAACTCTGCATCAGCAAATACATTCCCACAAGAAGACTATGCTTCAAACGTGGATTTAAGTAATACCACTTAACAAAAACTGTATATTCATACTGGAGCTGAGGTGGATCCAATCACAGGGCCCTGGTTTCACCAAACTTGTGAACTTTCACCTTGACTCATAGGAGCAGCAGACAAGAGCAGGGCATGTGTCCTCCACTACTGCAGAGTTACAGGCTTAGAGGCCGGAGCTATCTCAATCACTTACATTGGAAAAAGGAACAGGCTGGAGTTACCTCTGCCCATGGCCAGAAGCTCAGCATTACAGGTTGCCTTTGTGACCTTCATGTTCTAAAACACCAGGTGGATCCTAGAAATGGTATTGAGCCCCAGCACTCAAAAGACTTCACCATGTGCTATTTTTTGGTTGAGGTAAGAATCTGAACTAAAGGGCATGAGGTGATGTTTCTAGCACAAGTTACTGAATACCACATGCACAATACCTACTATTACCATACACATCAAAATGGAATTCCTAAACTTTCACACATCAAGCATCACTATGCCCACCACCAAAAAAAAATTACTAATAAACATTCTGATGCTCCCATGTCACAGCGAGCGAGCACTCAAAATAAGGGGAACCATGCTGTCTTCCAACCTACCAGATGGAACAGTTACGTGTAAGACATACAGCGCAAAATAAATTCATCATACCACAGGTAATGCTTCAATTCTTCTGCAAAGCAACATAGGACTTCAATGATGACTAAGAACTGGAGACCACGTATTTGTGTCTGATAAAGTTGGATACTCAACCTAAACTATATTCTGTTCTTCAACAGTGCTCAGCATTTTCAAAAATCAAGCACCAACTAAGGCTTGCTCACCTGACAATTGATTCACTCCAAATCATTAATAGTTTCAAAATATCCACTCCTAGCTTTTAAAAGAAGATGAAAAGAACCACATTTCACATTTTATTTAAGATACAGTATCATAGGAATGTCCTTCCAAAGTGAAACGGCACTTCAGTGCTGATGGGGGAAGAGTTTATAGTGGATGAATATTGTCATCTTCCCTGGGTTCTTTGAACCAATTCAAACCTTGGAAATTTCACAACTGAATGGCATTTTGCTTTAACCTCCCAAATCCTCCATGCCAAAAGGTCAGTGTAGTTTTGTTCCTTTGTGCACAACGTAATGAGAACAATAAAGAAGAAGAGTTTCAGCACACCAATAATATAGGCCCTTTCCTGCTCTACTTACCACAAGCCTGATTTCTTCTTTCGGAGCAAGCTGTTCCAGCAGCTCAAAACCCAGCTGGTAACACAGAATGCTGGACTGACACAGACAACAATCAACTGCTTTTTCATCTTTCTGACAGGTGTGAGAACCACCCCAGGGTGCTTGGAACACATTGTTTACAATGGATATTATATCTTTTGAAATGCTGTTCTCTAAGCCCAAAGTGACACCATCATCCTGGAGTTCCATCTGAAAGAGAGTGAAAAGAGTAAGGATGTATTACTTATTTAAAAGCCAGAGCATAACAATTCTGGCTATTCCTACATTTCTGCTAGTGTTAGATTACAGTACTGAGAAGAGTTTGAGATAAACTAGAACTCACAATTTTAAATTGCTACTGGTGTTGAGGCCCAAGCTTGAACAGCTAGAGTAAATAGACAATTTCAAGCACGGGATGCATGAATTGTACCTGGAGAGAGTTATCCAAAACACCTGGCCTTGGATTCACAATGTACAAATTTAACTATCCAAAAAATTATGCATCTAATCTAAGCCTATCAACAAGCCTCTCCTTCTAGTCTGTAGAAATGACCATATCTCCAAGGAGCAGTTCCTTTCACACCTACAGGCTAACATGAATGTGGAGGTATCTAACTTCTCTCATTGAACATGAACCTGTAACTCCTATACGAGTAAAGGCAGAAGAGAGCGGTAGAGGGATTTAAATATCTTATACTTCATGCCAGTCCCATAGCAGAAAGAGATTCAGTACAGGATTAAAAGGAGAGGCAACAGTGACTACAGAACTTCAGTGTCCCCTCCATCTGGGTGTTTTTCTTCTGTGAGTACCTGCTTCAAGATGAGATCAAACATTAGAATGAAGCAATTAAGATTCATTTCATCATCTTCGCAGTCAAAATCAATTGTCTTTCCACTGGGGTGTCCAAAGTTCTTGAAAGGGCTGTGAAAAGGACTACGTACTGGACTCCGAAATGGGCTCTGGAAGGGACTTGGGAAAGGACTCAGCATGTTGTGCTGAACTCGGCGCCCAGGGTCAGAAGCAATGCTTACCTGAGGACACAAAGAATCAACATGTCCAAGTGACTGTTACACATTTAAGCAATCTCATTCTATATGAAACGGCAGAAAATGGCAAGAACTTTGACAGCCTTACTATCGTCTTCTGTAGCTTTTTTCCAAAATCTACATGTGTCTGTATCGGGTTTGCACAAGGTTTTGGTAGCAGGGGAGCTACAGGGGTGGCTTCTGTGAGAAGCTGCTAGAAGCCTCCCCTGTCTGACAGGACCAATGCCAACCAGCTCCAAGATGGACCCGCTGTTGGCAAAGGCTGAGCCCACCATCACCAGTAGCACCTCTGGGATAACAGGTTTAAGAGGGAAAAAAGTTGCTGCACAACTGCAGCCAAAGAGGAGTCAGAATATGTGAAACAACCCTGCAAGACACCAAGGTGAGTGGAGGAGGGGGAGGAGATGCTTCAGGCACCAGAGCAGAGATTCCCCTGCAGCCTGTGGAAGATCCTCCACCAGAGCAAGGGGATGCCCTAAGGAGGCTGTGACCCCATGGGAAGCCCGTGCTGGAGCAGGTTCCTAAAGGACGGCACCCCATGGGAGGGACCCACGCCAGAGCAGTTTGTGAAGAACTGCAGCCCGTGGGAAGGTCTCACGTTGGAGAAGTTTGTGGAGGACTGTCTCCTGTGGGAGGATCCCACACTGGAGCAGGGGAAGACCTACCCTGGGGAGGAAGGAGCAGCAGAGATGACGTGTGATGAACTGACCACCACCCCCATTCTCCATCCCCCTGATCCACTTACAAGGAGAAGGTAGAGAAACTGGGAGCAAAGCTGAGCCCAGGAAGAAGGGAAGGGTGGGGGGAAACTATTTTAAGATTTGGTCACCACGGTGAGGCCAACTGTGCCCTGCAGCCATGGAGGGTCACGGGGGAGCAGAGACCCACCTGCAGCCCAGGGAGGACCCCACACCAGAGCAGGGGGATGTCCAAAGGGGGCTGTGACACTGTGGGAGGGACCCACACTGGAACAGTTCATGAAGAACTGCAGCCGGTGGGAAGGACTCACATTAGAGAAGTTTGTGAAGGACTGTCTCCCGTGGGGAGGATCCCACACTGGAGCAGGGGAAGAGTGTAAGGAGTCCTACCCTGGGGAGGAAGGAGCAGCAGAGATGATGTGTGATGAACTGACCACAACCCCCATTCCCCTGTGCCACTGGCAGGGAGGAAGTAGAGAAATGGGCAGTACAGGTAACCCTGAGAAGAAGGTAGGGATGGGGAGAAGGTGGTTTAAGAGATGGTTTTATTTCTTATTATCCTACTCTGATGTGATTGGTAATAAATTAAACTAATTTCCCCAAGTTGAGTCCGTTTTGCCTGTGACGGTAATTGGTGAGTGAACCCTCCCCGCCCTTGTCTTGACCCACCAGCTTTTAGGTACATTTTTTCACCCCCACCCAGGTGAGGAGGACAGTGACAGAGAGGCTTTGGTGGGTCCCTGGCTCCAGCCAGGGCCAACCCACCACAGTGTCCCTTAATGCCATTAAATGATAAAATATGATAGAAGTACAGGAGTCATTCTGCACAGATGTATACATTCCCTTCAGCTAAGTGGCTGACATCCATTATCTTATTCCTACTAAGGAGGAATTTTAACATCATAAACTAAACAGAAAATCGGTGCAGGCAGTGAAGTGGCCATCAGGTTACAGTGATCTGCTCCACGATCCAGGGACACGAACTTCAATGGTAGGAGGTTAATAAAGGAGCCTATCTCAAGAGAAAAGTGAAACTAAGGCTTGGATACAGGTAGCTGGAAATGAACTGGACACAGCGGCAACAAGATGTGCATGTCTGCACTGATTTATGTCCACACCACAGTGGACACCCTGAGAAGCTCTAAGTGTTGCTGGGAGATACATCATTAGATGACACATGAGGACTATTTTTAGGCCAGCTATGGTCTGAAAGATCAGACAGTAAGTTTGTCCATTTTTTTCTGCTTAGTTCAGAAGTGGTCATGGGCTAGGTGTTGGAGTGCTCTCTGCGGAGCTGCATCAGAAGACCAGCAGACCACAGGTAAGGAATCATCAACTGCATAGATGCTTTAGTTTCTTAAATCTAAAGATCTGACCTTTCCAGCACTCCTGTTCCTGCAGTCCTTGAAGCACTTAATCCAAGACCACTGGGAGATCAGTCACATCAGTCCAAGTACGTGTAGTGCCTACAGATTTGTACATGACTTCTTCCAGACCATAATTCTTGGACAGACAATTTTAGATCAGTTTAGAGCAGAAAAAAATGCAGGGAAACAGAATAAATTCTGCTCTGTCACCTTTCCAAAAGATGCCTAGGCCCACCAAATTTGTACTAGAATACAAAAGCTCGCTCTGTGTCACCAGTTGTCCATACCAACTTGCTGCTGACAGTTGTAAACAGAAGGTGCAGTGAATGAAAATGGTTGGAAAAGATACCAAGAACACTCTAAACGTATCCCAAACAAACCAGCTCACTAAAGGAAACACTGCTGGTTTTCTGCAGTTACTATTTGCATTATATTTAACGCTGACCATACAACAGAGTGGTAGTAACTGAGGAAGTCATGCCAATTTTCTTCCGTTTTCAAAATTTTTAGTGTTTCCAACCAAGTGCTGCCATATTGAATGACGAGTTTTTAATTCTTCACATGTATTCTATTAGGAAATCTGTTCTAAGCAAACAAATAAGCAGGTAAATAACAGTTACCCTCCGAGCTGCAAGGTTTCCCGCCAGTTCACTAACTCTCGACTTTCTTTGATTGGCTAACTCTTTTACAGAATTAACTCCATCCGAAAACATGCTGATTAGCAACTGAAGAGGAACAACAATGTCTAGTTCAGATAACACCTGAGGAAAGACAATACATAAAAAAGTGTGAGTTTCAAGTTTGATCAAAAATGCCAGCCACTTCATAAGCACTTTTATTATATGATCCTCAGTTCAGCAAGTTCCATGCATTTAATTTTGGGATTCAGTGAGGTGAGCTGCGAGCTTAGATTTCTGTTAGAATCAGGGCAAAACCAGAACTGGATAAAAACCAAAAAGGGTATTTTCAAAATTTTGTTGGCATCCACTTGGTGCGCCTTGAGATCAGTTTTCTGCACAAACACTCAGGGATGTGAGGTTGTTCTACAAAAGTATTTCTGTAATCCAAAAGTATTACCAATACTTAGATGAATAACTATTTACTATATTTATTATTACTTCAAACTGAATTCCTGTATTTATTCTAAGAATCCAGTCAGAATGCTTGCCTACATGTGTTAAGATAGTGTCAGGATGGTTATCTGCAAATCACTGAGGGAATGTTCATCATCTGTTTTGTCACCAACACTCAGACAAATATGAGCTCATTTGTACTTGTCATTAACTGTTATTAGGCCAAGAAAAACTCTAAAAAAAAAAGTCCTACTTTAGTTGAAAACCCTGCATACAGGAAAACTGCTACAGTCATCAGGTAAATTGGTCTTTGCAGAGGCTTAACCAAAATAACCCTCAGTAGAAAAAAGCAGTAATGAAGTATACAGGTATTATTCTGAGGTGCTGTGGAAACTTTTATACCCTTTTGAATCCACTGCCCCCGGCTGACCCGATTGTCCCTGTAGCTTTTGAATATGAACACTGGGTAAATGCCAGTTTTGTGGGCAAATATAGCACAAAAGGGCCAGAGCAGCAGAAAGCTTGATGAGTACAGAGCTAGTCTAATCCAGATCTTCATATGCAGGAACAACTACAGCTGCTTCTGGAGTCTGGAACTAATTTTGGCCTCTACAGACCAAATGCTGCGGAGACTGAAAATTACTGCTGGCAAAAAGTCAGACAGCTGAATGGCCCTGAAGACACAACTAACATTCAAAGGTAAAAGGAATTTCCAGACTTCTATTATATTGCCCATGATAGGCCAGTAACATAAAGCTTCCCGTGATCTGTCTATCAACCATCCTTACACTGGGGCTAAGCAAAGGGCAGAAAGTATCAGTGATCCTCGGAAAAGTGGTTTCTCCCTGCCCCACACACCACATCATGCTCTCTTTTTTTTTTTCCTTTTCGACAATCATAAACTGCTTCCGCATGACTTGTCAAGAGAGGACACTTACATGCAGCCAAAGCAATGCTTGCTCCTGCACAGAGGATGGATACCCTGTGAACCGACAGCTAATGAAGCCAAACATCTCCTCCATGGAGAAAGGGAGAGGGCAAAGTTCAATGTCAAACATTTTGCTGAAAAGCAGAAAACAAAACAGAGCATCACTGAGTAACCATGGCATACACTGTGTGAGATATAACAGAAAATTGGTAGAAAGGCAATCTCACTACCAGCACTGATGATGCTTCTGTATTCTTACTTGTATCCCCACCCACCACGGGAGTTGAGCTGATACCCCCTGTCCTGACAGCACACGGTCATCTCTGAATTTAGTGATGCACCTTAAGAATTTACACCACATCTCATATGATGCCCAGTTTCACTTGAAAGCAATATCTTTTTTAACATCCAATGTGAAAATTGGAAAAAAATCTCACCTCACCATTCCTCCACTATTCCATGTTTACACTAAAAAAGTTTACATCAATACCTACAAATAGAAACTTACAGTTTCAGAGCCTCTTCATCAGTTAAAAGGCAATGTGAAGTTTTATTGTCAAAGGCATACACCAGACATGAAATTATGACTGTGAGCGCCACCATTCTTATGCTGGTGTTTTCTTTGCTCAACAGGGAAAGATATTAGCTAAATCAATACAAATCATCACTCTTTCAGTGCCAGCTCTACTAATCCCCACCATTTCTCATCATCAGGTGGCCAGAAGCAGAAAGATGCTCCTTCTACCACACTGCAGGAAGCCACTGAAAATGTGCCTGGCTCACAGCAAAGAAGCATCCATATAGTTGGCTCTTGATACAGATTTGAGGCTATCAGGAACAATAAAAGGAAACTTTCCTAAAGCTTCAGTGCTTTAGTCTAAATATGTCAAAAAATTCAGAAGCATTCACTCACTACTGTGTATTGCACACAAGCATTTCTATTTGTTGTCACCACCTTATCATGCTAAAACCCTCAACAATCACCATATGCAATGATAGAACGGCTCCTACACACGTCTACATACCTCAACACTTCCCGGAACTCTTTCAGTTGATTATCAGGCACTTCCGTCCTTATAGCTTCCAACCACTCTGGCATGATACATTCCCACACTGGCTGGTTTATCACATTGTACGGAATCAAGCAAAGGATTCGATTCAGCCCTTCTTTTAATTGGGTGACAGCACTACACGATTTGTCCCAGTATCCACCAACCTGTGGGTATTTCCAGGAATCATACTGATGAACGGTATTTCTAGTCCCTGTAACTTGCCCAGCACCATAAATATGCTCAGTGTGTTGCAGCCAAGAAATCATGGGGGGTGATCATCAGCACCTTTCAGCCATGGGGGTTGCACTGGGTTTTTCTCTCTCATTTGACCCACAGTACACAAAAGCACTGTCCAAGATTTAGATGAAGTTTGCTCACTTCCTGGCCATGATGCAGCATAACCTCTCACTGTTTACAGCTCCCAGCAAGGGACAGATTTGTTAGGTCAATCTTGCACTTTCAGTTATTTGCTCTGGGCAACTTCTTACAGTGCTGAGTCTTTATTATGAAAAACTTGGTCTGTACCAGGTGTTCTTTTCTGGTTTGGGGTTTTTTTGAGGGAAAGTTCTGAGTAATGGAAGCCAAAAAATATACTTCTAAGTAAATAAGTAACTGACCTACAGAGAATAATTATTCTAACTGACCTCAGCTCACATCTGCTGTTCCTGACTAATGGCTGTAGAGATGCCTGCTGTTTTGGCAGAAACTACTGGTAATCTCAGCCAATAAACTATTTTTTCTCCATTCATCACAGCTAATTTCATGGCTGTTTGTCTTCATGTTCTAGTGAACTCTTGCAAACCTGGCAAGTTGTCAGTCTCGTCTTATGTACTGCAGTGGGGGTAGTAAAATTCAAGAAAAGGGGCTGGATCCAACACAAGAAAAAAATCTGTAACAGATTACAGCATGTGGTTCAGTCCTTTCTTTCTCCCCAAGAATCAAAGTTCTGAACTCTTTTCTTCAGTTCTAACATCCAATTCATACATTCACCCCTCAGATTTCCTCAGCTGCCCTGCAATCCTCCCACAGCCAGGTGTTACCTTCAGACCAAAGGTTCAGAGTAAGACATGAACACATTCTGGTCTGCACACGTACAGCAAATTCCACATATTAGGTCATGAAAAAACCATGGGTGCACACTTCATCCCTGATGATGTAATATATCGCATCAAGTCTTTATGTCCCTTCCTAGTCTAGCCACTTAATTTTAGGAAACAAATCCTAAACGTAGGAAACGACAGCATTTTACATAAGAGGGTCACAAAATTCAAGTCTTCTTACAAAAGCACATGTATAGCTGGAACTAATAAATGAGGAAAAAGTATTAAACCCCTCACAAATATAAAGTTCCTGTTTTCATGCTGATGTTTCATTTTCTACAGAGGAATATTCACATGCCTGACTGCCGCCTGTCTTCGCTATCCAGGATAAATGGTAAGATCTGCTTCATAAGTAACAGACAGAAAGAAAGACCCTTTCTAGAAGCAATTCCAGCCACAACCTCACTTTGGCCCCCCTGAATGACCTTCCAGGTAAGTTTTTTTTCTTTCCATCCGCAATAAGGCAAACCATGGCAGACTAGTCTCTTAACTGAGTTGCTTAAATTAAGTATCTGAAGCTACAGGGTATGAGTATGCCCAGAGTTCCTTTCAGTCACAGCTGTGGGATTTCATTAACCTGAATTCACAGCTGCAGAGATGAAGTACACGAAGAACAAAGAAACATTAGTAAAGCAGACTAGTAAAGACAGAATTCTATTTGGGAGCAGACAAATGATAATGTTTACTAAAGAAAAGCTTGTGTGCTTCAGCAGCATAATGGAAATGTGCAGCTATCAAAAATGTACAGTATCTTTCAATACCTATCATATTCTTCCAACCCACCTTCATATTACTGTAAATAATTCCCACTCTCTAACACAGTAAAACTAAAAATGCTATGAAGAGGAAAAAAAACCCTGAACTCCGCCACTCCCTCAACCAGATTTCTTTTGCCTTGACAGAGCTGGGGGACAAATGGTCTTTATACTTGACTTATATCTCTGTGGCAAATAAAGGAACCTTCAGATAAATTACTCTTACCCTGGCAAACTCCATTGGTTTAGGAAGGAGGCACATAACCATCACATCAAACCGAACATCACAAACAGTCTTCAACCACTTGGTAACAAACTGGGGTTTGAGCTTTTCAACCAGGCTACCAACTTCATCATCCATCATGTAAGCTGTAGAGTGAAACCACTGAAATACCATGCTAACCAGCCTCGCTAAGCTCTCTGTGGGCGTATTCTCACTGGGAGTGCAAAGGCTCACCTGTAAGAAAGAAACACAAATCAAGTTTCATTTCTAGAATTAAAGGTGGAAAACTGTTTGTCTACTACAATGTTTTGCATATTCTCAGAGATATGAGGATCAGATCACATAGAAGACAAATGAGCTGATGAGTTTTAAGTATAGTTTGCCATAGCACAATTGACAAAACATTTCCAAACTATAAAATAACAGTAACAGGGAAAAAAGAAAAAGCACTGAATTTTTTGTTTCTTAGTTTTACATTGAAAATACCAATAGAATGCTGTGACAAACTTCTCCTTTGACCTTCAAAATTGCTTTTCATTTCAGAAGGTAATATAATGTCTGGTAAAATACATTACACACATACACACAAATACAAAATGTACAAGAAAAAAAGACAAAACAAATGAAGAGTTTCAAAAAGTCTGAAAGATGATGTCTACTTAATACAGTAAGTGTTCTTTGCTTTGCAAAAAGATTCTGATTTTGATTCTTTGTCCTCATTTGGGTAGGAATATGAGTTTTCAGTCCTCAAAAATTGTCACATAATAATTAATATTTTTCTCCCCTTCTCCAAACTCTTTCTAAAGTGACATCTGCACTGTAAAACTGTCCCAATTACCTTAATTACCTGCTATTTGAGCTCTTGGTATCTTTTGGGGACAGGAGACAAGTTTCAAGTCAGGTTGCTGCACTGAATCCGAAGAATGAAAAATAACAGATGACAGGAGATTTAGGAAGCTCCTTTAAATACCTATCAGCTGTTTGTTGCTGCTTCCTAGTGAAAGCCTTACTCTCAGCACTTGGCAGCCTGAAGCCAGTGACTGCTGCCTTGCAGCAAGTAAACAAAGGAGAAACATTCATGTCATTTCTGAGGAAACAGCTGACAGCACTGCCTCCCAGAGAAATCAAGAATCCATCTTACAAGCGCTTTTCCTCCATGTTTTTTCTTGGGATGAGGCAGCTAACATAACCCTTGCCAATTCAAACTACAGTCTTCATTGTTCCACTTCATTGCAGGTTGAAGTTAAGGTGTTTGCTTCCTGGTGTTTCTCTCAGCTGAGTGTTAACTCAAAGGCAGAATTAACTGGCAGCCTTTTTAAAAGAAACTATTGATCTCTGTCCAGTTTCTAGATGAAAGGTATTCATTTTATAAAAGAAAACAGGAACCCACTATTTCTCACAATCTGTGCTATCATCTCTGCCAATACTCTCTACAGAGAGATTAAGAGATTTTATAAGAACAGAATGAAGTCAGTGAGCTCCCCCTCCTTGTCACAGAGAGACAGACTCTCAATGTCAAGCATGAGGCATGTAAGGTGTAAAAAAACCTCTTCTGTTCTCACTTCAATTCTACTTACAGAAACACAGGCCTTCAGTCTTTACAAAACATCACTTGAAACAGAATACATGAATATGGCACAATTAAAAAGAACAATAATAAAATGCTTTAAGTCTAAAGCAAAGTTAAACAACAAAACCCACAAGTCACCAGCAGAATATAAAGTATACTCATGTAGTCACTTGAATTGAAAGGGAAGTTTTGTTAGCATTATGGAATTCTAGACGTGCCACCCTGCTGTCCCTATCTTAGTTTAGATGACGGATGAGGGGTCCTACTATTCCCCACTTGTCACTGGGTTGTAACTGAGGAGGAAAGAGCCTAAGAGATCAAAGGGAATTGGAAAGAGCCTGAGAAGGAGAATTCTCCTTAAGAAGAATTGCAGAATCTAATCTATGAGGATCTATCAGGCTCCAGCATGGCCTGCTCATGAACTGGTCAGCAGCAGCCCTGCTATTTTGGAATAATCTCTGTGAGCTCCTGTGAGGGGTAAAACCAGCAGGGCTGCACTCTGCCACCCCACACCAGGTGAATTAGCTGGAGTACAATGACTGGGACTGACCCAGCTAGACCAGTCTGAAGGCAGGAAGGAAAAGCAGCCCACTGAGACTCCTCCAGCCTACTTAGAGGTAAGAGAGAAAGCTGAGCTTACAGAGAGTGATGTTGAAGGATGGAGGGTAAAAGATAGATCTTTAGGAGATTGCCTTTTAAGGTTAAAATAATGGCTCTTAACAGGGGACACTTGTGAGCAGAAGATGATGTCACATAGAAAGTCAATAAAAATCTGTGAGGGTGAACAATTCTGTTATACACTTTATACAGGACTCAGGAGGCAGTAAGCAGCTCCACCCAAACAAGATCTCAAATCTCCAACCTGATGGCCTCACAGAACTCCTTTTTGCTTACGAATCAGAAAAGTATCCAAGTAAAGCCAAGTGGAAAAAAAGACATAAAGTTGTGGCTTCAGAAAGAAAAGGAGAGAGAAGCAAGAGGAGTGAGAGAAGAGAGCAAGCATTTCTTACCAAGAACCAGATTCCAAACTGGCTCAGGAGGCGTTGGTCATGCTTGTCATCATCTTTATTATCAAAGTCTGTGTTGTCCAGGGAGTGATGGGAAGAGGAGAGTCCCATCTGCCTCCTGCGGTTGAGTTCATACTCCCTCTGCTCAGCATGAAACTCTGCTTCTTTCAGCAAGCTGTAAAACAAGCCTGTGGTCAGTGAATGCAGCTTCCCTGCACTGGATACAGGTATCTGATAACTAGAGGGTAAGGCATCTGATTCATCATTTTCCTGAGAACAGTAATAAAATAACATCAAATTCTAGGATCCAAGGCTGACTACTTCCATGAGGACAACACCTGCAGCTGATTGGTACTCTGCTAATGCAGCAGCAGGTCAGTGTCCCTGCTTTGAACTTATCCTGGTGAAACTAAAATCAACCTGCAACAAGACCTGTAGGCAATATTTACGTGAAAGCCCGATCCTGCTCTACATATCGATGCCTCATAAGCTGCCATATTACCTGATCACAGCTTCCACAGTACACACAAGCTCCTCTGCCCCACACTCCCGGGTATTGATAGGGGGTGGCGAGGTTTGATAAAGATGGGTTTCTGCAGCTGCCCCAACTTCACTGCTGTGATGATTCGAATGGCACCTTTTGCAGTAGCGCACTGGCCTGTTGCCATGGCGGCCACAGCAGCCCGCTGAGAAGCACGTGACAACAGCTCTTCTGACATGTGAACTACAGTTCTGGAAAACAACAAAGATTTTATCAGGCCACGAGTATCAGGAAATGGAACTGAAAACAGGAATGAGAGTCGTCACTGGGGAACTGGCCCTACTGTTGGTCATTTCCAAAATCACTATATACAAACACAACTTCACCAAGTGTCCCTGAACTTCCAGAAAGATGAGTTCAGGCCTAAATGCTGGGCCTGGACTTAAATGTCACGGTTGCTCTTCTTTTGAAGCAGACCAAACCAACATTTAAGTCATCAACCTCAACTTTCTGGCTTGGAACAATCTCTAAAATTGACAGTAAATCTCTTAACCCCTGCATATACTTCAGAATGTCTAAGTTACTTGTAGCAACAGGCAGATCCTTAGAAGCCTTATCAATGGTGCTGCATCTGTACATGATATAAAAGGATCTGCCTTATGATAGGTAACCATCCAAGCCTCTGAAATATGTGCTACCTTTATTTTTGCCACCTGCTAATCCAGCCCAACATAAAAGCTTTCTTTACCATATAAGATCTAGAATATGTTATACACTGTATCCCTTATTATTAACATGATATTAAAACACACTAGCTGGTACGTATTGCAAGCAGATTCTTTTTGTCAGCAAGCTTTTTAGATCCAAGCACTGACGACTTTCAGACCATATATTTTTTAAAATATAGTCTACAGTAAGATTCTTGTCCAATTTAAGATTAATCCAAGACTCCAAGGAAATGAGGAATAAACACTTAGATTTAAAATTAATCTCTTGCTCCATCCTCTTCATAAGCAGGGTTATAGAATAAAACTGAGCTCAGCTGCATAACTGAATTGCTTTTCTAACTGCCACTTCAACAAAAACCTACAACTCAACTCAAACATCAGCAGTTTTAACAAAAAGAAACCTTGCTGCTGAATCACCGCCAGCCACCAACAGATGCACTCATGGATAAAAGGTGAAAATTTGGAATGGTACAAAGAAGAATGCACCACACAGTAATGGAATGACACTACACACAACATCAAATCATGCCCCAACATAAATGACTGAATCTTACCTTCTTCTGACATATAGCAGAAATCTCAGCTGTAAGGGGAAGGCATACAAAACATCAACACAGAATGACGATCCTTCTGGTTTACTATGGCAGCCATGGGAAAAAGGACTTGCCACCACGAAGTCTGTGAGGCTAAACTGGTGTTTGCAGATATTATTGAAACCTCTAAGCCTGTTGGACTGCATGAGGTAGGACACTGTATACTTAGGCCTACCGGCTATAACGCCTCAGTGCGTCGTGCAGTGAGCTCTGCATCCCAGCCACCTTCTGCCTCTGCTTCTGCCTCACAGACCGACTTGTAAAAGCACACCTGTAGGCAGACTGCTGTGACATGCTGTAGGAGACATGGCTCAGATGTGCCTACTCTGCCTGTGACAGCTCGCGGGATGAAAGATTAGTGAATACGGACAAACAGTGTAAAAGCAGCCACTATGTCTGTGACCCATAACTCCATGGCGAAATGTTTGCGGATTCAACCTGTAAGCAGTAGCTACTCAGTCTGTTGCCCTGGCAAGACCTGATCCAGTAAATACAGGTGGATGAGTGAAAAGATGTACTTCCCTTAAGTAAATAAAACATTCTTAATCTAGATTAGATTCCAAACAAAAGGAAAGAGAAAAAAAATCTCCACTGCCTCACAATTCTCAGTGGCAGAGCAAAGAGAGAGGGAGTGTCTTTGTTCTGTCCTTGAAAGGGTTATTTTAGAGAATATCCGGCTGTCTTTGCAAACCCAGGAAATTCTGATTAGTCTGTCAACAAGCCTTGTCTGCATTGTAGGAGATAATAAAATATCAGTTTCTCTCAATGGCCAAAGAGCAACAATTAGATCAATGACTGGATCGTTGAAAAATATGTTATATCCTTTCCTGATATCCCTTTACAGCCTTCTGTTGACAGAATAGATTTTCAGAAGCTTTAAGACCTTTGAAATCAGGCCCAGGTTACGAGAAGTAACTCCCTTTTTTGGACATTGGTGTGGTACACAAATACTTTTTAAAAACTTGGTCCCCTGTGAATGCTTCAAGATTTGAAAATCTGTTCAATTTTCTGTTTCCTCACACATGAAGAGTTGCATACTATTTCAAACAGAGGATTAGTCAATTTTTCATAGTACTTTAAGGTCATTAAGCAGTGTTAAGTACAAGATACTTTAAAGTTCAAAAAAAATCCTTTAGAATAGAATGCAGCATTTCAGGTAATACAGTATGCAAAAGTATCAGTAAGCATAGGGCTGTACAATTATGATTAGTTTGCACCTTCCCTTAAACCACCTCTTACCTTGTGGCAGAAGAACATCAATCAGCCATTCACTGTGATCCCTATAAAAATAATAGATCTAATTAGCTTTCCATTTTTTTATTTATATACGCATTTATTTTTGCACAGAGGAAATTTAGGTTAATGTGGTAGAACTGACATTATTCTGAAGCTGCTTTTTTACAAATGTAGTTTCAGAAATTGCAGGCTGCTTTAGATACCGCTCTTTGTTGTGCCTGTCTGATTGCAAATTACCACTTTGCTGATGTTGGTCCAACATTTTCAAGGCTTTCAAAAAATACTTTTAAGGCATAAATTCATCAGATTAAAATAGTGTGTGCTCTGAAAGTCTACTGGCTAAGAAATGATAGTGAAGAATAACAGACTAACACAGAAAAAAAACTACCACTACCACTACCAGTACCATTTTCTGTGAGTCTCCTTAGAAGCTCTGCTTCTACCAAATTCAATTACTTTTTCATGAAGCTTTAAATCAACAATGACTTAAAAATCTAAGGTGCTGTAGTTTCTTTTCCTATAGTTGGTGTGATATAAAGATGTCTTAAACCAGGGACAAAAAAAAAGGTCCATGTAGCTTCTGAACTACCTGTAACCTTGTCCCTTTACACTAATTATTAGAACTCCACCTAAGTATGAGTCGATCTTGTAAAGTAATGCAAACCAAATTAGCAATTTTTAAAAAATTAAAATTTAAAAAAAAAAAAAAAAAAAATTTGAGTGAGGCTTATTCATCTCAGGCTATATTGCTTCCAGGTACTGGACAACCAATTTCAATCCTTTACTCTGTCGCTTCACAGTATACCCTAGAGAATAATCTGGAATACATGTTACAGAAAAGCAACGAAGTGTCTGTGAAAGAGCTTTCTTTGCAATGTCCTGCTTTTAACGACAACTAAAGGATGAGGAGAAAAAGTGTTTCATAAGCAAAAGCCTTCATTTCCCTTACATTACATTGTTCCCTTACATTAATAAGATTCCCCTATCATAGTCAATGCATCCCACAGTATCTGTTCATTCACAGATCTTAACTCACTACCATTCAAGCTAAATGCAAATGCCTATCACGTGGAGTAAATTTCTGTAATCTTTATTCACACTGAGTGGCAGTGTGCTCCCTATATTTCAACAGAGTTATCTACATAAATTATATGCTAATCGTACTGAAATAAAGTTCTGAACTCTTGAGTCTGACTATAACTCATCATTTTCCATGTCTTAGTTTACCTACCCTGCAATTCTCTGGCTGCATTCTTCACAAAGATATAGAGGAGGTGGCTTATCACCCAAAGCCACAGACAAGGATGGGTCAATGCACATCTGAAACACAGAGAAAGAAAAGAATTAACACACCTGTTCATTTAATTTCACTGAGAAAGTTCAACACATTAATGCTAGGACATAAAATATAACACAGACTCAATATGTATTGAGAGCATTCAGTATTCTGAAAGATGGTACTCAGCTCTGGGCAGCACAGGATCTCAAATTATTTCTAACAAAGAGAGGGATGTGATTGAAAATGAGAGCCTATGGGAAGAGAACAGAACGTATCTTAATAACAGTATTATCACTCTCTGAAGGTCAATTGTATTTTGTGTTAAACATTTACATTGCATAGTCATGACAGACCTTTTTTTTTTTTTTAAGAGACAGTCACTTTTTGGATCCACTTCTTAGGACAAGCTCATGTAAAAGTCTAGATATTTCTCTCCAGTAACATCTCCTACAGCAAAATCTAATTTTCAGTCATCATAGTTGTTAACGATGCAACACAATTCCAGAGACAGAATGAAGACTATGGACCCACACTTCCGTTGGAGCACAGGTCCCGACTTTGTCTTGCATTAGCTTTTACCCTTCCACATTAGCCACTTACAGAAAACAATTACAGTTAACAGCCAATTGCATACACATTTAAGTGTTTTATAATATTTAAGGAAAAGCTGAACAGCAGCATGTCTACACAATATCTTAACCACTTAAATCAAAATGTTTCTTACTCCATTCAAGTGCAAGATCTTACTGATAAAGGCAAATGCCGCTCTAAGAGGCAACAGGCTGCATTTTTCTGAGACAGCTGATCAAGACTGGTTCTGTCAAAGTTAAGCTGAGATCATTCAAAAATATCCAGGTATTTCATATGCAAACCTTAGAACTGTAAATTTAATTAATATTTTCCTCTGTTCAGTGATTAGTCTGAATCTAGTGATCACTACAACTTGAAGCAACATCTTCCAGCTTTTTTTTCCCTATGAAAAGGGTTCACGGAGAGTAATTGAAGTAGGCAGGAAAGCCGTCCTTTGCAACACTTGTGAACTAGGTGTCACCAATATGCCCTATCAGTATCACAGCCTGTGGAAAAGGCTCGCTGAAGAACTGTTTGACTAATGCAATTATGCTAGTATATGAATTGATGTCAGTAAAATTGGTTTTATCTACATATCTAACTAGATACAAATCTAATTAATTAGTACACCTAACTGCAGTATGCTCTGGAAATGGGATGCTGTTCTTGCCTCTGCCATCAAATTGTGCTATGATCCTGGTCAAGCCATTTTATTTTGTCACCCTGCGTGTAAACAGGGAAGAGATCATTTACCTCCTCCTCAAAGAGGGCTATAGGACAGGTAAGCAAAACTTTGTTGCTATTTGCTTTAGGACACATTCCAATCAAAGGATCACAGAGTAGGTGCCTTGTAAGACCACAGTCAAGATACCAATGTGAATATGTACGTATGTACTTGATATGTTTCCTGTATATAGTAGTATACATCCACATATTTACACACATATGTGTGTTCAGGAAAATATTTACAAGAATTTGCCAGGAGGAGCCAGCTTAGAATTTTACAAAGTGCTCTGCAACCATCCCCATGTTTAATATCAAGACTTGGCCCACAGTAGCTGGACAAAATATTCCACCTTGCTTTAGGCAGTCAAAGAACATATACACAGACTTTTGGCCCCCTTGGTCTCAACAAGCTTTGCTGTTCCCTTAGCTCCTGCTCTTGGTCATCTGCACACAACCAGAGCGCTGGGTGCAAAGTGCGACCTCCCTTCCCCCCGACTGTTGGGTTTGACCCCCCAGTAAACAGCAGTACCTTCACAGCTGGTTTGTTAATTGCATTATGGCATTCAATGTGCTGGCAATGAATAGGATTCCAGGCTGCAAAACCAAAACACAGCTGATGAATAAATGCAGAAAATATATTTATATTCTTTGTGTCTAGTGGTATCAGCTAAGAACAAGATCCTCTTGTACTAAGTACTACACAAATATGAGAGAAGATCAAGCCATTCCTCACGAAGCCTAATAATTACAATAAACAACATAGAATATATATGCCTACTGACTTATTCGGGATTTAATTATGAAATGAACCACAAGCACAGAGAAGAAATGGAAAAAGTAAGATGCAAACATTCCCATTGTAGACCCTTCTTGATCTCACCAACATTTGAATTAATTATCCTTCCACTCCAGGAACAGCATGGTATGAGTACGTGAGTAAATTCAGTATCATTCCCAGGCAAAATGAAACACAGCTGTGGTAACAGAAAAATAGTCCAGCCACCGAAGGTGCCTTAGCTTTGTAATGACAAGACGTAAACAACAAAGGTGTGTTCAAGAGGCATCACTTGGACGGTATACAGGATACCTCAAGGTCAAAATGCCATGCAACTGCAGATAAAATTCATCCCATTCTGGGATACATTAACAAAATATTTATGTATAGGAAAATGATCCAGTCTACCCAGTGCTAGTATCAGTTCAGATGGAATATCGAACTTAGTTTACAGGCCTGCTTTCATGAAAGAAGTGATGCAGAGCAGTACAAGAAGGATGATTATTTTTAAAAAAGTCAGGAAAATCTATCAGCCCTTCAAGAGAAGGCTTTAGAACAGATCAGGAACAACCTGGATGTCCTTGAGTTGTTCTAGGGGTTCTTCTAAGGTCTCTTGTAATTCTTCATTGTTATTATTTAAAATGTCACATTCTGGTCCAGAAATTATAAAAGTGAACAAAACACATACCATATGACAGAGAATATTTGATACAGGTGGAGACAGGCAAGCAGGAAGAACAAGTCATGAACTGCTGCTGGACAGACCCCACTATAGAAGCACAATCCCACCAGTATCAGGGGATTTTGTACCATCTGCCTACTCAGCTCCAGCTGCACTGCTGACTTTGTCTCTCATTTTCACTCTATAGTCAACCTTGAGAATTTATCCATTATCCTGACTGCAGCTGACATCACCTGGCTTTTTTTTTCTGCCAGTAACAGCCAGATAAGGAGTCTTAGCAACAACAGCAGTGACAGCAGCTGGCACAACAAAAGCAGCCAAAGCCATAATTGAAATGAACATAAGCCAGAACCCTTGTGAGGCCAAGAAAGCAGTTTCACAGACCACTGGGAACACTGTATTTATTTCTTCTCTTGTTCTGGTTTAGTTAGTATCATGAGTAACACAATATATTTACTAGCCACAATCACAGTTTTTATTTTTCATAGCATTTTCTGAAAACACAGGGAAATGGATATTGCATATACTTATGAAGTACCAACTTTTTAAACAGAATATTTCAAAATACATTGTAGAACTGGAAACATGATATTAACACAATTGTGATCATTTCCTTTATATTTATTTTGACCTATAACAAACCAGCTGCACTGACCTGTGTACTGCAGTCCTCTGTACTCACTGATGGCCCCAGGGGGTTTTAAATTGGGCCAATAGTGAAACAACATTTGTACCGCTGGAGGTTTAACTTGAGATGGTCCATAGGCTATCACATATAGCAAATCCTGAGGAGAGACGTGTACAGAATGTTTATTTGGAAGGTAGCAAAATACAGTTCAATATACATTATTTGTGTTCAAAGATTCCTGAACACACAAAATATATATATTTCATGCCCTAACAAACATCCTTTGTACGCTCCTACAAGTAGATTAGATGACTAACTGCAACAATCTGTTCACAACTGGCTTATGAGTCGGATCGGAGTATCCAATGGCCACCACCCACCCCGTGTAGCATAATGAAGCCTCTGTTCAGTCAGGGAGCAAAGAAAGAGGTGAGATACAGATAAATAACTGGATCCAGATCAGATTCAGGCTAAGACAACACTGACATAAGAGTTCAGTCCCACATGAACTGAGAAGATTGGTCGTTATTGAAATTCCTGCTAACTGGAGCCACATCCACATAGTATTTTGGAAATGGAGCTCTGTTCCACAAAACATGGAGTTGTTTCTGTAAACTAAAAATCAGAAGGACCTTCCCCTCCATAATCCAGGAGGAGGATTGGAAATAGAAATAATTTGTAAACACTTGGCACACAGTCAGTTCAATTTCCAAGCCATCTGCTTTTCATTACTATCCAAATACAGTCACTTCCACAAAGTATATATGATCGGAAACTTACTTTCCATACTTCTTGCTTATATTTCATGAGGCATTCCAATAATTGGCAGTGATACACTGAGAGAGAAAAGACAGTATAAGCATAATACTGAAATGGAAACTCAAGTTACGGAAGTGATATAAGTAGTAATTATTTTTTATTTTACAGAGTTTGCTGAAGAATCATTGCCCTGAGAGTCATCACAGAAGATCAGAAATTAAATATTACTCAATTTTTTCTGTCAAGGAATGCAGTAAGATCATAACTACTATGAGTGTACATCTTCTTGCACAGCAATGGAGATCTTTCAAACACATCTAGTTTAAGAATACCTGCTAATTCACTTAAACTTTGTCCCTCTGGCACAATGCAAAGCTGTAAATGGGTGTCTTGTCATTCATCTTGAGGCACTAATGTAAGTCACATGTAAGAATACATGACTTCCGTGTATAACAAAGCCTGTAGGAGCCACTCTGCATCAAACATGAGAGCCAAACGAACTACTTTACATGTTTGACTTCCCAAAAACCACAGGGCAACATGTTCCTCAGATGGCTGGAACATGGAATTCACAAACAAAACCAGAACATTTCATGGAAATAAACTGATTTCTGTGAGTAGCTTTTAAAAATGGTGTGCTGCTTTTACTTACTGCTATGAACTACATTAGCATGATGTGACACTTCTCACGCACATAATGCAATGTGGGCTTCCTCCCCACACACACCATCTACATAAAATGGGAGATAGTTGACTACCCTGCAATGTAACAGCTTCCTCAGGTTAAATTTTGTTTCAGTTTGGCTACATGATCCCACTGGGACTGTGCCACAGTGACAGAGAACAGCTTTGTGTTTAGATACTTATAATTATGTTTAAATTCATCAGAGTTCTGTTGAGCTTGCAGCCAGAATTACCTGTCTGTTTCAAAAAATAGTATCAGTTGTGAACTTGGTGGGATACAAATCATAGTATAAGACAAACTGTGACTATAGAATTCCTAGTAAAAGTTAGTGGTGACCTCCACATCCTGTATTGAATGGTGAGACACATTTTTCCCATTATCTGAACTTTTCTCATTGCATTTGATACAGTACTTCATGACTCACAGTTTTAGAGAAATTGATACCATGTTGCATGTTCCCACATACCCGGATTTGATGTGTACTGCATTGCAATCATTAGCATTGATGATGCAGATAGATTGACATGTGCTGGAACACCTTCTCTTTTTGAAGATCCCACTTGAAAGAAAGGGGGAAAAAAAAATCATTTCCTATTGCATGACAAGGAAAATTAGGCAAGAATAGCACGTAACTGATTCCAACCGATGCAAATAAAATCCCTAACGTATCATGCCATTAAAAAAAAAAACACCACACTAAAAAATCCTAGAAATGTTCCTCATTGGAAGGGGTGAAACCCCTTTTCTGCTGGAAGAGAAAGATGACTAAGAATGTGTTATTTTTTCACAGAGCACACACCGTGTTTTCTGCCTCTGTAAGATTTATTCTCAGAGCTGCATTAACCAAAGACAGGGATGATCTCAGGAACTCTCAGAACCCACAGACTGGTCAGAACAATGTCACTTGTACAGTCAAGTGCACTTAGGGCTTAGATTGCAGGAAAGGTAAGGAGGAAGTGAGGTTAAAGAAACACAAATAAGAGGAAAGCCTGCTGTTGAGGTAGACTGATGAAGGGCTGGAGCTGGTGGCAGCTGCTGGCTGCTAGCCTATGGCACAGATTGCTTGTCAGGGAGCACATGGTAGAGTTCAAGTGACAGCTCCATGCCAGAAGAATGGCTCCCCCTTGTTATGTGAACTGTGCTAAGATAACGATAAACAGTAGCACTGAGGTGTAGCTAAGCTGTTGCAACTCTGACTTCAGACATAAAGTGATTAGAGTTCCTTCTGCTCTCCTACAAAGTGCTTGCAAAAATGGTATACTTGAAAAAAAAAACCCAAACCTGCAGAGTGTAGGTGTTTATTTGTGGAACTATAACGTCACATATTGTCATATGGCTTTGAAGCCAATCCCCTACAGAGATGGTGGCATGCATCTTCCCCATCCTCACTCACAGCACTTCCCCAAGTCTGGCTGCCAGGACCCAGACCGGGGCCAAGCCTAGTTGGAGGCCTGTGGGTAGTGGCATCCCCCAGGGGTCAGTGCTGGGTCCAGCCCTATTCCATATATTCATCAATGACGCAGATGAAGGGATAAAATGTACTCTCA